>NC_091824.1:106557634-106627634 GCF_038994185.2 Dermacentor albipictus | reverse complement strand
TGCGCTGTCGCTGAGGCCCATCTCGTTTCTCTAGAACAAACTGTTTCGCGAATGGAGCCAATACCTGCACTGTGGGAGGGTTAAGGGAGAAATACTGTCCGTGAGTTACCGTGCACAGCTTACACGCTGTACTGTCCGCGTCCCAGCACCTCTAAATATTATCTCTCTTGAGCGATATTTAACTCGCAACAAAGCCATGACAGATGGTAAGCATGTGCGGTAAACCTGAGCGCAGAACTGTGCATGTTGTGCAGAACACATGTGCAGTTCAGCAGAGGTTGAGCTGCTCAAGCCCAGACCTAGGTGAAGGAACGTGCAAGGGCCGCCCCGACCTGAAGACTCTGCAGAGAGACTTCGCCCACCGCAGTGAGGTTACAGTGAAGGGAACATACACTCGGGGTGATTAGAGCATGCGTATCCCATCGCTGAAGGAGTTTTCGGGCAAGCCGCGGTGAATATAATTATACGACTCAAAGAAGGAAAACAGCCAAGAAAGGAGAGCGAGTGACATTGTCCGCTAGATAAGTATAGAAGCCTTGACGATGTCTCTCCACCCAATTGACTTTGGTGTTGTAAGTAGAAGGCCGCTGAAGCTCCTTTCTGTATCGCGTCAGATATGCAGAGAGATACGTATTGTTTTTGCAGCATATCTCAGCTGTTTCGCAGCGCTGGTGGAGACAGTGTAGATGTGCAAGGTGATATTGAACATTATTCAAGGTGACAGCTTTGATCGTGTCTTTCATAGCTTTCAACTTGAGTACTAAAACATCTTAGGCCCAATTGACCAAGCTTTTCGTTTGCGAGAACTATTTGTAGCAGCGCTGATCGCTTTGAATGATTACACGTTTGGCGCCATGGTTGGCCGGTGTCTTTTAACCGATCTAGCGCACAAACTTCTTGAGTACGGGACCCTGGGTCTCTTAGTTGCGAGCTGCTTGAATGCTGTTTGGGGCGCTTTCGGCGGGCTGACGAAGGTGACTCGTTACTCCATGCCAGTGAACATCTGCGTTTGTATGGCCACGAAGCGGCCTGAAGGGACAGTGATCTCTAACATGGCCAGTTGCTTTTGCGAAGCTGTGTTGTTCCGTAGTTGAAATAATGTTGTTCAACCGGCTGCCACTAACCCTGTAAAAAAAAAATGGTCCGTGGCCACCAGCGGGCTACAGAAAAGAGCATTCGTGGCTTTTATGTTTTTTTGGGAGAAACATTTTAGGTTCATACTAAGTGTTCGCGCCTAAGCTCACTATTACATTCCGTTAAATGTCACAGGTTCTACATCTTTTCTTAACATCTGAATTTGTTATATATAGCATAGTATTTATGTGTTCTGTTATGTAGCTATGTTGCCGAGTTGCCTTGTCGGTAAGACTGTCTGTCAACTTCTGGGCGCGTTTCCGGATTTTTTTTGTGTACTTGCAATTGTTTACGTAACTATGTCTATCTCTGCGTTCTTTATTTTTTTTTAACTCTATTCAGTCCATGGAACTTCGCAACTGCTCGTGATATTTAATGGCCTCCAGTGTTCTTTGGTGCTTATCGGGCCTTTAGTTTCCTTTGCCGTGTGAAGAAGGGTTGCTGGTGCCACTAAAGGCGCCAACCTCTCCCTCAAATTCCTATATATAAAATAAAATGATGGTAATGAATGCATCGCTTAATGGCGAGAGCGCAACAGCCTGCGCTAGACCTCTTCGAGATTTAGTCCCAACAATCGTAAAATATCTTGGCAGCAACAGAGTTGCAGAGGCTGAAATGAATTTCACAGACATTTTACCACTACATAATTCTTTTTACTTCACACAGTTTGGTTTTTTCTGATATATGAACACTTTAAGAGTCTCTGCTTCATAATGTTAATTTTTCTGCGCAGTCTATAGTGTATTCACGCGTTGTATGCGTCGCTGCTTTATTGGAAAGTTCTTCCACTTTGCTCTCAAGATGAAAAGTGCTCCGCTATTCATTGAGGGTACAATATTTATTATGTGCGCTATTTGCAATAGTATCTTATAAGTATAATTTGTATGCTATCATAAACAGTGCTAAATGTGTTTCTGGTTTTATTGTGGCTTAGCCTTCTATTCTTTTAACCAACTCTTCCCCCATTCACGATTTTGCCGAGGGCTTCGTGCTAGTCGTCCTCGAAAGTGTGTCCTTTTCTTTTTTTTTGTCTGAAAAACCACGGAAGCTGAACTGAACAAAATAAGAAGCACGGCTGTCGCATTTCTCTGTGTCGAAAGATGATCTATTTCAAAAGCAGACACTTTGCATTTCAGCAGATTGCATTAAAGGCCGACAGTACACGTCGGAAGCGAACATAAAATTTTTTTTTCAAACGCTCCAACTTATTGAGAACTCGAGACGTGCGGAAGCCGCCAGGACGTTGTTCTATTTTGTCACTACGAGGCGTCGTGGCCGGCTCTTGCATTGTTTATATTGATTTGAAGAATGAAGAAATTGTCACTTTTTTCTTCTTTTTTTACTTCTCCAAGAGAGACAGGAGATGGAAGAGAAAGAATGCTTCACATCGCAGCTTGGGGAAACTTTAGCCCAATAGAGCTACAAACAAAAGCCAAAAGCGTGCATAAAAAAACAAAATATTCGCACTCATGAAACGAGGAACTCGATGCGGAAGGAAACGCTTCTATGACAGAAAAAAAAAAATGCTAGGTGCCACTTGACACAATGCAGAGAGGGCAGAAGGCGTCGGTATGGGTAGGATGAATGTGGCTGCTCACATAAGCGCTGCGGGGGCGGAACGCCTCCGCAGATCAGCAGGTGCCCATCCCACGCCATAGCTACAAGCTCGACGCGGCCGAGGAACACGATGGCAGGCGGGCGGGCGGCAGCGCGACTCGATACTCCGTAGCAAAGAGAGCGCTCCTACAGCTGCGACCACATAGGAGAGGCAGGGTGCGGAAGTTGCACTCTCCGCCTACGCAATCTCATCTCCGCACCTTAGCAGGCGTTGGCGCACTCGCTACACTGCAGCGAATTCCAAAAAGCGAAGAACCTACGGTAGACTGAAGGAGCGGGCGCGAGAGAGGCGTTTCACACATGGCGCCGTGATGGAGTGACGGAGGCGCGTGAGGCAGTCGAGGATGAATTACGTCGATATAGTTAATACTTCCGCCGACATGCAAGTAGGGGGCACGGTTTCACCCTGCGTCCTTGTCGTAGAATGATGGACTTTCCCGGACGGGACGTATAGGACTCCTATATGATGAATTAGGGCATGTACGTCGCAACACGTTTCGTTCTCGCCGTGAATGGAAGCTAGAACGGTATTTGCGCTTGTTTACGAGAAGGGCGAAATGAAATAAGGAGGAAGAGTGTGTGTAATTTTTATAACCACTTTCCTTTTTCACGGAGGAAGGCAAAATATTCCTATTGAGCGAAGAAAAGAGAGTGTGCCGCCATCATTCGTTAAGTGGCAAGAAGAGAAAATTAAGAGCCGGAAAGTAAAGAGTGTTGCAGAGAAGCAGAAGCGTGTGGGGTAGTTGGGCAGGTCGGTTAACAACCAAGTCAAAAGGAAAGAGTGCACATGAACTGGACGAGGAGCCTGCCCTTCTTCTTTTTTGGTACCATCTGTGTGCGCGGCCGGCTTTTATTTACATAAGAGTGTGCTTTCAAGGAAAATAAAACAAAAAAAGAACAATTCAGTCATGCTGTCAGGGCAACTTCTATGCATACAAACAATTCCAGAAAACTCACTTGAGAAACTTGAGCTTCCTGGAGCTTTATCTAGCTTTTCGCAGGGTTAGACATCGACACATCAATGTTTGTGCACTGTAGTGTATGAATAAGCGAACTGATCCTATAGCTCTTTATATATAGTGACCCAAATGTTGTATTGACGAGAATGGTACCGTGGTCTGCACGAATGTGCTTGCAATCTGCGATGAGTGTAATGTTAAATGCAGGTGTTTTGTGCGCTACAACTGTGCATAACCTGAAATTACGGGCTACACGCTCGAATGTCATTTTATGCGATTCTTTTAGTCTCGTTTGTTTATACCTTATGTTTTGGTGCCTCTTTTTGTTTTCCTCTACGTTGCCTGAACTTTCTTTTATGTTTGTGGAAGAGGACCTGCTTTTCGGTAGCTTTCTATTAAGAATATATATATATATATATATATATATATATATATATATATATATATATATATATATATATATATATAAGCTCCCAAAGCGAAACCAAATAGAACAAGAATTACATTTTATGAGGTGTCGCCGAACGGTGTTGCCACAAAATTATTTCATAGATGGTTGGTAATAAACCTGCCAGCTAGATTCTTAGTCACATAGTTCTTTTGTTTGTTTGTCGAAGAGGTTGCCTTTTGGTTCCTTTTTCTTCAGATGTATAGATTAGTTCACAAACCGCACAAAACAAGAATATCATTTATGAGGCGCCGCTGGCAGCGTTGCCGCAAAATTGTGTCTTCTGCGGTTGTTAATAAACCTGCCACGTAGATAAAACAATTATTGGATGTATGCGAAAACGATCGACCAAGTTGATTTCCTCGTCACTAGTGCCGGAGTGCAACGCTGTTGGTTGCCGCTGTCGCAAGGGAAGTGCAACGGAAACAAAGTCTCAATGAACTATTCTTTGGACAGGTCAATGATCCGTCTGTGGCACCGCAACGGTGGTGCTACTGATGTTATTTTTAATGTTGTTATTGTTGTCATCGTTGTTGCAACCTGCACCGCCTTTAACGTAGGGCACGAGGGGGCATTAGGAAAGCTTCGCAATGGACCCCGCTGCAACGCACTTCTAGATTGCTTCGTCTTCTAATGCGACCTGCCTCCAACGCTTCAACCCATTAAATTGTAAGCCTAATGCAGTTACCCAGAACAGCAGGAGCGAAGAAAAATCACGTGGAAAGGCACCCACAATTAGAGGTAATTAGTGTGAGACTTTAGAGAGTTGCGGAGAGAGAGAGAGAGAGAGAGAGAGAGAGAGAGAGATAGAGAGAGAGAGAGTCAAGGAATGCACGAAGTGACTTGCGGGAAACTTGAGCGTCTACATTCACATTGCACACTTACAACTGCCTGCTGCAACCTTTGATGCTGCATGATCCCAAGAAAAGTAAGCATCCTAAGGGCAACGAAGAAGCGGTCTAATTCTTGCACGAGTACTTGAATCAGGCTTGCTAGCGGCGCGCTAAATGGGCTAACGAACGGCAAAAAATGTTAATGACGCGTTTGAACCGCTGCCTCAGAAATGAGCCTCCCTAATCGTTTCCTCGCTTTTCCAGCTGATGCCTGACGAAACGTGTAAAAGGATAGCGCAAGCACTTAGGAGAGGAGGCCGGTCGCATTAACTATGCGGCACGCTTGCCTCGTTTCGTGTAAGCATAATGTGCAGAAAATTTGGTATTTGAAAAAGAAATTATATATATATATATATATATATATATATATATATATATATATATATATATATATATATATATATATATATATATATATATATATATATATATATATATATGTCTGTATGTGTGTATATATAATCTAATATAGCAAAATTGAAGGACTTCACATTATTATAAGATCCCTCACTTGTCCCAAAAGCCACGATCATGCCCTAGCCGATACCTTGTTTAAGTGATTAAAAAGTACACTAAAGGCAAATATAGTTCTGCGGAAACCCGCAAGGTGGAGAGAAGTAATGAATTAAGAGAAAATGAGTCATCCACCCAATCGTAGCAATTGCTATAAAGGAAACCCTTACGGGTTCTTCGAAAGAAAAGCCTCGCAGCTGAAGAAAAATTCGACCTGGTCCGAGACTCGAACCCGGAACCACCACCTTTTCAGGGCAGCCGCTCTATACCATCTGAGCTAAGCAGGCGGCTAGCAGACGGCAGGGCGAAGTCGAATTTGTCAACAACTCGAAGCAAATGCAAGAGTTTGACGTAATATAATTATGGCCCTAAAAATTAATTCAGGGATTCATACGTTCATACGTCTGCAAGTTATAGGTGCCAAGAGAAGGGAAGCGCAGTCGAGGACGGCAGGAGACTAGCTGGGGCGATGAAATGAGGAAATTCACGGGCACTAGTTGGAATCGGTTCGCGCAGTACAGGGGCAATTGGAGATCGCAGGGAGAGGACTAACTAACTAACTAACTAACTAACTAACTAACTAACTAACTAACTAACTAACTAACTAACTAACTAACTAACTAACTAACTAACTAACTAACTAACTAACTAACTAACTAACTAACTAACTAACTAACTAACTAACTAACTAACTAACTAACTAACTAACTAACTAACTAACTAACTAACTAACTAACTAACTAACTAACTAACTAACTAACTAACTAACTAACTAACTAACTAACTAACTAACTAACTAACTAACTAACTAACTAACTAACTAACTAACTAACTAACTAACTAACTAACTAACTAACTAACTAACTAACTAACTAACTAACTAACTAACTAACTAACTAACTAACTAACTAACTAACGAGCGAACAAGCGAAAGAACTAACTAACGAGCGAACGAAAATGCGAACAGACGCCATAAATGTATTAGCGTTTGCGGAATACCGGGTGTACAGCTGCAACATTAGTGAAACAACGCCGGCAGTGACATCTTGCGTCGCAGAGTTTCACCAGAGAGCACACAATGCTAATGCGGCGGGGACTTACCGCATTCTACTTAACTGCTGGTGCAGAGCGTCGGGACACAATCGCTTATGTGCAGTCCTCTTATGATTTGCCTTCGATGAGATCACCCACACGGCACAAAAAACTCGTCAAACGCCTTCTTGTTGAACAAAGCATCATGAGATGTCGCTACCAGCTTTACCACTGCCGCACGTGCCTCCGGCAACGAAGTATTCGATTAAACGGTATGAAGTTTACGGGCAAGCTCCAACTCTCTAATGTGAGATCATGCGCTGCAGCACATGTGGCGCCACAAGTGCTTCGGTCTGGAAAGCGATCATATTCGAAACACGTAAAGCGAAAGTAACGCCGAAACCGATAGAGGGGAAGGGGGAGTGTCAAAATTTGGGCCTGCTGGTTGAGCACGTTGCATTTAGAACAGCGCAACAAGGCACGGAGAGAGAAGAGGACGAACACAGCACTCGTGTGCTTTGAGCGGTGTGCGCGGCCTCCATTCTGAACGGAATGAAAGGGGACGAACGAAACAAAGCTTTTGAGTTCAGCCAGTCGAATCACTTTTCCGCAGCGCTCGAATCGAGTTTGAGGCAACAAGGTTTCGTGCATGCCACGACCTGCGCGACTGGTACGTTTGCCGCTGTCAAAAAGTCAAAGCCGTTCCTGTTTAGACTGAGAAGTATTTTTTTGTCGCTTTCTCTGCAGTTTCTTGCATTTAGCCGTGCTTTTGATTGACGCTACGTCCGCGACATTTTCGTATTCAGCAGGCTAAAAAAGAAAAGAAAACAAAGGCCAAACTATCGGGCTCGACGCTGCGCTGTCGGCGCATGGGTTTTGGGCTGCGTCGAGTAATGAGAAATGTCAGCAGTCACTGGCACGGAACAACGGATGTACTTTTCATTATTTAATTTTGCCGGCGTCAGGGAAGTCGCGAATTTTACGCCGTATAAACGTTTAAGAAAGGTAGCAGTCGTGTTTGCTTTACGTGCGAACATTTGAGCGTATACGTTTGTGCTTAGCGTATCTTTACTAGCTGGCGCAGAACGCCATTATGTCCATATTGTTTTTCAGAAGCGAACGAACTAAACAAGGCATGAAGCCAGAACACAAAATAAAAGAAAACTGACTTAATGATTCAGAGCATATTCTTGTAGCTGGCGTTGACTGCCAGAGATAGCCACATGTAACGTTTGTTATACGGCGTATGTATAACGTTGCATGGACTTGCAGTGCCAGTTGAAACAATTGATTGTTGCGTAAAACGGAAACTTCTAGGTTGTCTTCGTCCATAATGTTCTCAATGTCGTCCAGAGAACTTATATTAGTGTCTTCCAGTATGCTCCAAAAGAATGCCTAAGCTTAAGCGAAATAAATTGCTTAAATATTTATTTCGTTAGGGTATTATAGTCTGAAGCCGAGTTATTTTTCATCCGAGAGTCTTCATAGGGTCTACTCAAACAGGATACACCCACAACATTCAATGAAAAAGTCTATAGGTACATTAAGTATTGATTAACGTAAGAACATGACAGTTTTTGACAGTTCCGTCTGCGCAACGAGGCAAGATTGCTCTTTTTTGTTTTCTACTTTCAGATTTCAAATTTATTATTTTCTAATGGTAAAGCAATACAGGAGGAGGTCCCAGAGTTCAAGACTGTCAGGGAGACCTCCTATAATACATTACACAGCGAAGAGTGAAAATTTACATATGTAAATAAATGGCGACGAAATGCTAGTACACAACACATATAATGTTGTAATACAAATAAGCTTTAAGGAATAAAATGTGGGATTGTACGTATATTTGAAAGGCATGCAATACAGGCATACGGATACGAAATTATCTACATACATAAAAATGAAGAAATTGCAGATCGCGTGAAACGGTAAACATGTACGACCGACGAAAAATGCCTGAACCCAATTATACCCTGTTGTCACTCGCTTGATTTGATTATAGTGTTGTGTGTGCGGAAAGTTTACACACAACTGTCTTGATCATGTCACATATGTGCATGCCCGATGTTTTGTTATCTGTTTGCTAATAGCCTGTGCTGGCTTTAAAAGGCCGTTTCGATGGGCTCACCATGATGAGTGTGTAATCTACTCGCTGCAGGCCAAGTAGCAAGAATAATCATTCACTATCCTTTAGCCGATGTGGTCTTGTTTCTGGATGCCAAGACACGACAACTAAATAAGTTGCGACCGATACAGTGATACTCCTGGTGATACATGGTTCCTGCTTCTACTTCCGTCAGTCAGGCTCCCTAGTCTAGCAAGCAAGGCCGGCAATTGTCATTCGTTAGCAAGTCAACTCATAACTTATACCATATTTCGCATATGTCTCTTTCGTGGCACTGTATGAGGGGACTATGTCGGTGTATTACCACGTGTACCATACAGTACCTAGGGCGCCGTACATGCACAATCAATTTCTGGATCCCCCCTCCCCCCCCCCCCCCCTTCCTCTACGCGAGAGTTTTTGTTTCGCTAGTGCTGGTTTCCATTCCATACAGTTTATTGCGAAAGGACCGCATATTTCCCATCAGAGGTATAGTTACTGCCATGTACTATGTACGAGTGCATTCCCCCTCCGCCCCCCCCTCTTTTTTTTTGCTCAGTGCTTTGCCCGTGAGTGGCTTCGGCATATATAATGTGATTTAATTTGATGCACAATAAGTGAAGTGATGGCACCATGTCAGGAAGCCAGTTGTCATAACTTTCTCAACAAATGACGTACGTTGTAGTGAGAGCAGCACACGACTAGGATATTACCAAATTGTCTCTTTATAAGTCACCATGTGACTATGAACAATATTAATGTAATAGAAAAAAAAGTGAGAGGGTGGTTAACGAAAAAAAAATATAAGCGTGCCTACTTCATGTTGTTGACACGGAAACAAAAGGCGACTAACGCTCTACGGCAGTAACGGGGCTCAAGCACTGCGGGTAAGTAATTAGTGGCTTACCTCGTTGCTAAATCGAGATCCAGGATTGACGTAATGGCTCAATGGGTCGTTACGCAATGATGCTTCTGGAACGATCTTTCCATCGACCTTGCCTTTGAATCATCGTGGAAGTGTAGGCTACTGCACAGAACGCTTTTTCTCTGTCTAGATTAAACTGTTTTCTTTTTCGTCTTGCTTACCGAAACACAGCTTCTACGAACCGTGTCGTGGAGTAAGTATTAGTGATCGAGAAGCGTCGCGCTGAGCAGTACCTATTGCGATGGAGAGCGTTTAACCTAATACGTGACAATGACACAGGCAGGACACGAGCACCGTTCGAAAAGTGCAGGCAAGCCTTGATAAGAAACAGCTGCCGTCCCATGATGATGGGGACTAGGATGACGATGACGATAACGATGATGATGCTGATGCTGATGATGCCTATGATGATATGAGCGCCTTTTTTTGAAACGATGTCGTCGCTTGTGGCAGGAAGCTCATTCTGAGGTATCTTAATGTTTGAATACCTCCCTACATTATACTGGATCATTTAAAATAGGAAGTTAGTTTCATGGAATGTTCTCGGTTTCTCTGCACCACCAAACTTTGAGCCATCCCTTGCTACGCTCCACTGCCGGATTCACTTATGTTTCTCCCATGTTTTGTTTAACGTGAGAGTCATTAAATATTGTAAGATGTTGACACCAAGAGTTCGCGCCTAGTACTCATTTTCACATGAAAAGCATAAAAACGTACAACAAATGGCACAACGTTGCAGTTGCGAAAATAAAGATATTGTTACGGAGCATTTGGACAGGACCTGGCGCGCAAGAGGGAGACGAAGAGGAAGTGGTAGACAGTGTCCTGGAGCTGAAACACGCAACATGAGACGAGCATGAAACAACACATCAAATACTCAGTACAAAACATCACGATTGAGAAAGAAACAGCTTGAAATGCCGTGAACACTATGTGTAGTTAAAGCATATAACGTTGTATTATCACTTTCTTGATTCTTGTGTGACACCATTAAGCAAATCTTGCACACGAATTCCTTGCCTTCACACATTTCAAAATGTTTTACCAGTTCTCAAGATAAAAAGTTACAGAGTTGTGCTTATGCTAGAAGTACATTGTAACGAATTATCTAAATACTGCCAACAGTGGTTCATATCTTTTTTCTGCCAATTCGTAATCCCCTCAACTAACAACAAATAATATTCCAGTTATAAAAGTGCAATACACATTCACATTTATAAGCTCTTGTCTTTAAGGAGCAACATTATGCAAACTTAGCCATAACTCAACAAAAATTATTGTTGTGTCTTGTCATTGACGACAACTGTCAATGTTAGCCTAAAGGAATGGACGGACGGGCAAGGCAAACCCAGTTTCTAGCGCTCAAGTGCAGGGCCCTGAATATAACAGAGCCCGGAGCCAAGTTCGGGCCGGAGCTATCATAAAAGCCCTTGCTCACGTACCTGGCGTCACATTTCTTGATGCAGCCCAATGTTCCCATGGAACACGATTTGTGGCCGTCGCCACACGCGATGGAGTCCTACACCACGCCTCCAGCGTCACTACCCCCACTGCCGAGACGGCTGAAGAAGTGTCCATCGCCCTGGCCACTCTAGATCCCACCTGTCACACCATCGTGTTTGACTCCTGCTCAGCCGTCACTAACCTCAGCAAAGGCCGTATTTCTCCCCAAGCTCTTCGCATCCTCTGGCAGGCTCCACATTCAAAGACAGCATGATCTCCCTCACATGGATCCCGGCCCATGCGGGCCCTGTCCACTCACACCTCACCAATCTCAACGAGGTCACCCACTACATTGCGCGAGGCCTAGTCAACCGCGCCGGAGTCACTGGAGAATGAGTTGGACACCAGGGACAGTCTGACAACTTATAACTCCTTGAGGCCTTTTACCTCAATCGCCGAACCTTCCCCCCCTCCCCCTTACCCAAAGTTCAACCGGGCGCAGGCTCTGCTACAAACAACACGTACCCTTCACCCGCCCGCCTCCACCTTATATTCCCAGACGTTTACACTACCCCCAACTGCCGGTGCTGTGACATTCACCCGGCTACGCTTCCGCATATGCTGTGGGAGTGCCCAGCACAGTACACACACGTTAACACCACGACCTTCTCGTCGAGGTTGCGTGAGGCTCTGCGGAGCTCCGCCCTCGACGACCAAACCTGGGCGACCCAGCACGCCGGTGAGGCGGCGGCGAGGCGAGCCCTCGACGTCCCCTCATGGGAGGTTTAGGCCCGGCCATTATAAAGTGCTGGTTGTACAATAAAAGTTTATTCCTCCTCCTCCTCCTCCTCCTCCTCCTATCCCGCGCAGTATCGTGCACTTCTCGACGCAGCCTCTCCCCAGGGAATGCAAATGAAGGATGGCGAAAAAGCATCGATAAAAAAAGGCAGCAAATCCAACGAGCCGGAATCTATATAAAGCGCAGCTTTGAGTGAGTGCATAAATAGTTTAAACACGAGTTAATGCTTATTGAATGTCTCCAAAAAGTGACATGGAAGGCTTTATTTAGACATTGTAGAGAGGCTAATGCAATGCCGCTGCCGCGGATGCAGGAAGGTGAGCACCACCTGCTGGTGGTACAAGGTACGCAGAGGGGCACGCGGCGTGCGTGCTTCGCTGTGATTGGTTGGCCTGTTCGGTTAGAGGACAGCCACGCCGCAGCGCGCACGGTCGCGAAACCCGGTGATGCTCGCAAAAAAAAAAAATGCTTTTTAATATTCAAGCTTAACACTATGACGTTGCGTGGCAGCTTCGGTCACACCGCTCTCCAGCCTCTCAATCGGGCCTTCGTAACGAACAATGCCGCCGCCTAATTTACGAACGCGCCTGAAATTCCACATGACGCACGTGGAGACGACCTAATTGAGGGCATCACTGCTTACGTCGGTGCACGAGTGGAGGCGATCCGTACGCTTGGTCGCTGCATCGTTGCGTAGCACGTTTTAATTGGATGCCTGCGTCACAGTTACGGTGACACAATTTGTTATTGCAGGACGCATGCTACTGGACGCCGGCACATTTCTGCCGGGCTCCTTAAGTGGCGGCGCTGTCAAGTACTCAGAGTCTGTTTTCGACATTTCGCGTAACATCAGCTATCTGTTTGTTCATCGCGCGTGTACGGAGACTTCCTACGACGTGTACCACGAAAAAAAAAACAATTTCTGCAAAAGCTGTTAGCCTGCGCTCACGTTGGAACGTTCGTTGTGGCACTGCCAGGTCGACAGTTTATTCTGTACAGTACAATTAGGTTGCACAACGCGCGGGCCTTGTGTTGACCCATACGTTAAAGAAAGGTTTAAGGAAAGCCCGCAAAATACAAAACAGCGCCGCGCGATTAGCCACGTGGCACTTCTCGCGTGCTTTCGCAGGCTTCTTTCAGGCTTGGAAAATAACTGTCATGTAGCACGTATAGAGCAACAGAAAGACGGATGGGAAATTCTTCATGATGGCCTACAATTTTCTGATTACCAATTTCGCTCTGAATACAATATTTGTGAAATAATTATTAATAACTAGTTAGGTAATTAGGCAACATATAAAAAATAGTTTTACTTGCTCCAAGCGACGGCAAACAACATTACCTTGTTTCTGTCCAGATACGGGGCACTCCCATGGTGTTAAATTTTGGCACAAGTTACATGGAAAAGCCTGTATGTGAGATGTATTATCGCACTCAGTATGACCTACAACAATAGACAAGAGCATCTACTCTCCGCTACGCTCAGACCACGGTGCAAGAATACTGGCTCAGACCAGTGTATCCGAACAATCTGCAAGTAGACGCTCAGCGGAACGCTAGTGGCAACACTAATGCACGTGCGCGCAATGCTCATACCGGCAGCGGAACGTAGAACGCTGCCTGCGTTCCGCTACGCAACCGATTGAGCGGAGCATTAATATGTCTGCTTATAGTTTCTTTGTCGTTATACTGCCAAGCTGAGTGTGCGCCACTGGTGTCTCTTGGAGACGCGCTTGTTGCATAAGCGAAATCAACGCATTTCAAGCGGCCACATATTCGCGTGACGCTCTGCTTAATCCGCCTAATAACTGTATACCAAAAAATATTGACAGGCTCTCTTACGTTATCCTTAAGACGACTTGAAGGTGAAAGCCCAAGGGCCGATGTATTAAAGATGGACACATGACGTACACATCCCCCTTGATTCGCTTAGTCTACTTCGCTTAGTCATCCATCTTAACTCCCTTAGTCATCCCCCTTAATGCGCAGAGTCATCCTCTTAATTCGCTTAGTCATCCTCCTTAAGTCGCTTAGTCTACTTCGCTGAGTCATCTTCTTAATTCGCTTACTCATCCTCTTAATTAGATTCGTCTAATTCGCTTAGCCATCCTCTTAATTCACTTACTCACTCTTTAATTTGCTTAGTCAGCCTCTTAAAGGGCTAGTCGTCAATCTTAATTCAATTGCTTTTAACTTTCCGGAGTCATCCAGTTAGTTCGCTTAGTCATCCATCTTAATTCGCTTTACCATCCATCTTTATCATACATCTGCTTGATTACGGGGGTACGAGCCATTGATGATGATGATAGTTTTTATACCTTTCGTGTCCTCGCGTCGTTTTTGCTCAAGGAATTCGAAGGTCGACTGAACGATGAGACAAAGTTTTCGCCTTAATAATAGCAGATGGATTCTGCCGCACTTTCGTGCCGGGCATTTTCAGGAGAATTGTTTGATAACAGCACTGGTATGTTCGTATGAGTGATGGAGTGAGGCTTCCATTTCGTGTGGTAACCATACGAAGTGCCTTTCGAGGGATTTAACGGCGCAGTAAATGTAACTGTATGGACATTTCGAAGCTGAGTAACGCGACGCGACGCAGAAAATCCACCGTTAATGCGCTCCATGTTTCCTCTTTTTCCTGGCGCGCCTAGCCTTCAATAGAGCTTAGGATAGACATTATTGTACCGCTCGTTTCAATATAGCAATATTAGCGTTGTGTAACGAGGCATGCGGGTTTAAAGTTGTCTATAACCAAATACTTGTGCAACGCGACCGCCTAGCGGAGCTCAGTCTTTTAGCAGCTCTTTGCACTATAATGAAGCGCACGTTCTGTTGGCGCAGCTAAAACAAGCTGCGTAAGGAATTGACTTTTGGATGCACCATTATGAAGTAGCAGGAATATGTGTGCTATACAGTCTAAGCACCTTTTGTTGTTCTGGCGAGCGTTGACTTGGTACATGCTGAGCTCGTCTTGTGATGCCAAGAACGAAGCATAACATTATTATTCGCAGGACATGATGTGATACCGCTTGTTTTTTACGCTTTGAGGCGTAAGCCTTTAGTGGCTCATTAGTGTCCGTGCACAGTCCGTGGTGGACGCAGGAAAGCGGTGATCAATGGTGAAAGCTGTCACAGTGATTGCTGGATGACCCTATAGGTGAACAATGGGCGATCAATGAAAGTTGACAGGTGGCCTTAGATGAACAATGGGTGTTATCATCAATTAACAGCCTTCGGTCATTCGTATCAGTGAAGGCAAGACCCTATGCTGATGCTGCATACAACACTTCAGAATCACGTCTGTTATGCGCACACACGACAAACTGTCTTTAAGCCTGTACTGGGCGAAAATCAATGCTTTCAGCTTTTACTTTTTTCTTGTTATATACAGTGAATAGAGCTCTCTACAAGAGCACAGTTGTACGCGTCTCCTGGCACTAAGTGGAATGCTATATATATCGTGCGGTTACCTTTGTCTCACGTTTCTTGGATGGCTGTATGCTACGAAGATCATTTTCTACTCATCGCGGTATTTATATATATATATATATATATATATATATATATATATATATATATATATATATATATATATATATATATATAGCTATCCTGCGGCGGTGTTCGATGTCCGTCCGTCTACGCGTGTCGCGTCGAACGAGAAAAATTGCCTCCAGTTTCTCGCGAATGTATTAGAGCTATCAATCTAATGTAGATATCCTCAAAAACAAACTATACTGAAATTACTCACTAAGACGACTCTATCATTACACAGAGTTTCATTTACTTGTCTTAATTACTTAGTTCACAGTGAAGTTGTGAACGTTACAGAATTCCCGTCTGTTGTCAATACATGGCCGTCTACGGAGGGAGTACGGTTACAGAATATCACTCTAACTCTTATTTTATCGCAAGTATCCCGAAACAAATTACATGAAAATCAGCTGCTGACTCTAGCATTACGCCGAGTTTCATCTACTTTTCTTAATTGCGTAGTTCACAGTGAAGTTGCAAATATTGTGGCGTTCCCGTCTGCTGTCAATACATGGGCTTCTACGGCAGGAACACGGACATCCCCATGTTTGTCCACTAGAAAAAAATAAATAAAAAAAATAAAACTCCAATCCTATCAAGTTTCATTCAGCTAATTAACTAGGAAGTATGCTCAATCGGAAATTACAAACTTACGTTTTGTTCCATGCATTCCTTCTACGGCGACCCGGTCAACGCATATCGTCGCACGCATTGAAGCTCGGTTTAACGGCCACCTGCGTCCTATGCATACTCTTACCAACAGTGGGTGGTATGTGGTGTGTTTACGTCATAGTCGCCTAAGCGACCTAATAATAACAATTATATATATATATATATATATATATATATATATATATATATATATATATATATATATATATATATATATATATATATATATATATATATATATATATATATATATATATATATATATATATATATATAATTTTTTTTGTGGCGTCTTTGTAGCGGACTCTCTATTTGTTTGTGGTTGTGTGTACGCGTCCGCAGGTGCGCGTGCAGTTAATTCAAGGAATAAAACGGCGCGTGTGTAGGGACATACACAACTTGGGCCCATGCACACAGCTTGGCCGGTGCTTTGACATGGGCAACTTCATAAGTTCTGTCACTATTACTTAAGTGAAACGAAAACCGAAGCGATCACGATTTTAGAGTTCAGCTGTAACACCTCAACAGGGCCCTCTGCGCGAAAAGTTCCTGAGTATAGGTGTAACTAAAGATGTA
Organism: Dermacentor albipictus; assembly: GCF_038994185.2. Lineage (NCBI taxonomy): Eukaryota > Metazoa > Arthropoda > Arachnida > Ixodida > Ixodidae > Dermacentor > Dermacentor albipictus. Next base: position 106,610,985 of record NC_091824.1, on the reverse strand, counting down.
TAATAAAACTTCGTGGGCTTTGCGCGCAGGATAAAAGGCATATGATATTAAATATAAAGAACACATCAAAGCGCTTTGCTTCGGTTTGCTTAAGCGTCCGCATGCTCACGACATGAGCTCAGCTCTTCAATTTTTCATCGTTGTATTTCAGCACCCTGTAGTAAGAAGTTATGCAGTACAAAACCGGCAAACAATGTTTGCCCGTCCACACATACGCTTTAAGTTGATACATTTTTCACCTTATCGATTATTCTCGCATGTCTTCATGCCGACAGTTAGAAGGAGATGTGGAAGCGGCGTACAGAATTGTGTAGAATGCAAATTCTCGTTACAATACGGGAAGTTACAGCTTATGTCAGGTATCTGAAATGCAGCGTACCTTATAGAGGAGAACAAGTTAGCTTTAGCAGCTGCCATTCTCAGATCAAGGAGCGTCGCGAAACCATATATCTTGCAGTGTTAAAGCAGAAGCAAATCCTCCTCGCATCCTGTATTGTGCCCCACCTGCGTGGCGTGAGATCCTTCTTGCCATACACCTGTCTCCATGCTTGGCTGGGATTTCTTTCTCAAGGATTTATATTGCGTCTTTCGAGTACAACTACTTCGTGGCAGGTCACTTCTTTCATGTAGTTATTTAGCGTCGCACATTGAGAAAACACGCTTTCGTATTAATATGTGAGGGTTCCTTTTTTTTTTCTTTGCTGTCGAGATGAGAATCCCGAAACCGGCACTTGTTTATCTTTTCTGAAGCATCGATCTGTGATGCTTGCGGTTGCCTCGGTGAAGTTTTTTATGTAATGTCTACCCATCACATTCTTCACGTTCCAAGGATTGTGGAGATGCCGGCGACAGAGTAGAGGCCAGCGATTCCATTTTCATTTCATTTTCAAACTCGGGCTTAAGCAGTGGCGTCGGTCTTACTGTAAACGTTTGGTCCTTTAGTGAAGCCTTTTTCAGGTGCATTGTTTCAGTCTTTCTTCAAAGGGAACTCATCCTTGTCCTTAGCAAAGGGAACTGGAGCATGCGGCAAATAGCCTCGTCAGCCACATGTTGCGCTGCGCCGCTGTGGGACGAAAAAGGCTGGACACGATAAAACATTGCCATACACAGGGTGTCCCAACTATGATGCACAAAGATTTAAAGATACGCAAATGCCACGTAGCAGGACAGAATCAAGGTAATGTTGTTTGCCGACGCTTGGAGATACTCGGAATATTTTTTTCGCATTCCGCCTAATTACATAATTATCATTTATTAATTAACTTCTCGAATATTAGAATTACATCAAAAGCGTCATTAAGAAAATTGTAGAGCAACATTAAAAAGTTCCCAGCGTGGCTCTCTATTATTCAATATATGCTACATAAAAAGTGTTTTTCCGGGCGTGAACGCATACACGCAAAATTGCCGCGCAACTGGCCGCTCGAGACACTTTGCGTGTATTGGCGGGATTCTTTCACGCTGGGCAAAACACTTTTATGTGGCACGTATTGAGCAATAAAAAGATGTACCAGGAGCTTTTAATGTTGCTCTACAATTTTCTCTCTGATAGTTTTGATGTACCTCTAATATTCAAGAATTGATTAATTTATTAACAATAATCATGTAATTAGGTGGAATGCCAAAAATATTCCGAGCACCTCCAAGCGACGGTAAACAACGCTAGCTATGTTCTGTCCAGCTACGTGGCATTTGTATTTAAAAAAAGCATCTTGGTGCATGATAGTTGGGACATCCTGCAAATGCTTTACACAGGCAATATCGAAAAAGAAGGAAGAAGATGTTGCTATAAAACTCTTTTTCTCTTCTAATTCGTGTAACTTGCCGACAGACCATTTAGGATAAAAAATAAATAAAATTCAATAAGCATGCCGCCACGTGTGGCGCAGGTGTCGGAACAAGCTTATCACTAATTCGTTGAATTAGACTGATTTGTTAACGGACCGAACGACATCGCTACCGTTCCTCTGCCAGAGGCTTGTAACGCGTTCGGGCAGGCCCGTCTACAGCACGAGCGACACCTGCACTATTCGACATAGATACTCGGCCTAGAGTGCACAAGCATGTTGGCTTGTGCACCATTTGTGCATGTGCATGTGCACTTGTGCATGTGTGCAACATTACATTAATGGATGAACGAGTACGTGTTTATGCAAATACGGATCGCTGATTGGCTTTTATTGTGGAGCGCATCAAGGTGAACCAGCTAAACCGCCCTTCGGTCACGGGACCAGAGTGCGCGAACAAATGCACTCTGACGAACGCCCGAAGGGAGTCAAGAGCGAACCGACGGACGACTTACCAAATGCCTTTCTGAGGCGTGTCACACCGAACATGGCGTTACTTCCATCGCGAGCACTAGAATTTCTGATGCGAATGGATGACCTCGCAGGAATAGGGTTCGGTTTCTTCGATTAATAAACGAACTCGAGCTTTCCACCGCCATTCGTTGCGAGCTCTGGGCGGCAGAGTGAAGACGAATCGACGGGGGTCACGCTATCGTCCCCTGCAAATGAGCGCATCTATTATTTAGGCTCTGGCAGCGCGTATGTGCCAGGGACCCCGGCATGACTGGTGACATCTCGCCTGCCCCTCCACGCAAAGACGAGCTAGCAGGACATACTTATTTTCTAGATGCGTGAGTTTCGCCCGCGGTTGTCGTTGGCCAATACCTTTTATCGGCTCCCGAAGTGGCCCCTTATTGCCTTGCCGACGTTCATGCGTAATCGATGGGCAGGGTGAGCGTTAGCACAGGCCGAGTAAAGCCGAAACCAAGCACCTCAGCTGTGCTGTACTATTTAGTTTCCTTAGCATACGACCTCGTGGTCTCAACATATTCTAATATACGGGGTTCCGTATTTATTATTTATTTATCTTATCTTTTTAGCAGTACTGCTAAAATCACACGAGATCATAGCAGGGAGGTTGCGTACGTGAGTGCAGAGGCGTAAGACAGGCATTGTAAAACACAGCGCAATACGGTGTTACAATGGTTATGCATCAGGTCAACTGTGACAGTGTACGGAACGTAATCACATCAAACACAATATCAAAATCAAGCAATACAAAACTAAATGAACAGAAAGGAAGGTAGCACAATTATTGAGACGCAAGTGCAAATTCACAATAGAGAAAGCATAATATAGTTCAAAAACATAAATATGAAGATGTGCAATAAGTGATAAACAGCTATGCACGTATTACTCTCTCGGCCAGCGCTAGAAAGTTTTCTTAAGTGGATGTGCTCATGCATGAAGGGTCCAGTTGCTTCCGCTCTCTGATTGCACAATTAAAATGAGAGTATTTAAACAATTTGAATTCTACCTGCGTTCAACAAGTGCATGAGGGTGTTTATGACGTGTAGGTCTTGTACGTGATAAGAGATAACTTTAAATCTGTCAATGTTTATTTTTTCATTGAATTAAAACAAAAACTTTTATCGGGCTAGTTAAGCTCGATTTTGTAAGGTTAGCGTACTCGCTTTCTTTTGTAAACTGGTTGGTGAGTCGTTAGTTCGTGTTTATTAAAGGTAACCTTAATGCCTTTCTCTGCACCACCTCCACTGTGGCAATACGTTCGTTAGTGGAAGGAAACAAAACAATGTTAGTGCGCTCAATGATTGGTTGAAAAATCATGCGATAAGGAAACAACTTTGTGTCGAACGTTGCCAGACGTAGGAATCTTCTCAGCAAGAGTCACTTTAGCACAGTCGATGTAATGTTCTTAACATGCGTTTCCCATCGAATATCCTGTGGTAACGTTAAAGCTAAGTATTTATGCTTGAAAACCCTAGTCAGAGGTGTGTCATAGTGTAAGTGGAGTCATATGTTTGTTTCTTTCTTGTGGTTGATGCTGCTGATTTCTGTGCATTCAGAGTTTTCTGCGACACCTGACACTAAATTAAAGCGGATTTTAGAACATTATTCAGGATTTTATGTTCATACATTTATTTCATGCAATCATACGCAATAAGACGGATATATACATGACACCCAGAAGGCGAGTAATTTATGTAAATGAAGAAGGAAACAGGTCCTGCAGGACGCTACCCTGGGGCGCACAGGTAGTTACAGGCTCTATACTAGAGGCATCGTTATCACTTTGATCGAACTAAGATCAGTTATCGAGGTAGTTTTTAACCCATTCAACAATGTGGATTGAAAGTGTTCGTTAGTTCTTTTATGTAGTACGGGCTCGTAGGCCTTTGAAAACTGTAGTAAAGTCAGGTTTGTCTGCTGTCCATTGTCTATACATAGAAATATCTCGTGTTAGTTCTCTGAGTTGCGTGACTGTTTAAAGTCCCCTGCGGAAGCCATGCTGACGGGGTGATTGTATAAACTTTTGGCCAAGGTATGTGATTATATGTTTAAGGATTACGTGGTCAAGAAGTTTGCATACAGTCAAAGTTAGTGAAATCAGTCTGAAATGAGACAACTAAGAAGCGCTTCCAGATTTGTGAACAGGGACAACTTTCGCAATTTTCACACCTGCAGGAAATATCTTTGTTGCTAAGGATTTATTAAATATGACGCACAGGTATCTAGCGCTTCATTCAGCATATCTCTTAGCAAATACGTTGGGTATATTCTCTGGTCCAACATCTTTCTTTATGTGAATGTTCAGTAGAATTTTGCTACCCCGGCTTCAGTTACATTAAGGGAATTGATGTGTCTGTGGGCAGATGGCTCTATATGCGAAAGGTTCCGTCATCGGTATTAAATACTGCTTGGACATCATTGTTAAAATAAATCATGGTATTTCGGTTGCATGTGGCTACTAGAAGCTGTTAGACCGACATGCTGCTTAGGGTCAAAGGCACTTTCAAGATTTCTTAGGCGCACAGTTATATACTGTGTATTAATACACTATGCATCGTACAAGCTTGAGTTGTATTCCCCATGGTTCCAGATTCATTATTGGCCGGCTCAAACATACCAGTGGATTGCTTGAGCAGCAGTCGTAAATATTGTGCGTAAATTAAACCGCACTCGCGGCATTCACATCCGCATTCTCAAACGACCCTTGACTCGAGGCTCTTCCTCCACTCCATCGGGTTCAGCACACCGCCGCCCCACGACTAAAGACGACGCCACGCTCCTCAAGAATTTCCGCGGAGTGCCAATGAACGGCCGCCTGGATTGCGCGCAGCGATCCAGGCGGCCGTGGTCAATGAAGCGCAGTGACTGTTTCTGTCGAGTAGCGGCGTGGCCATCCACTTTCTTAAGCGTAGATGTAGCATTTAGTAGAGGAACGATCTCGAATACGGGGTTCAGTGCTCTAGCATTCACCCTAATTATTTTTGTGGAAATAACTGACTGACGCTTGAGGCTTGTTTAGAATACAGTGCTCATCAATACTGGTGGTTCTCCCATTTGTGTTGAACCACTTACTAAAGGTCTTTCCCCATAGAGCTGCCGACAAATTCAAGTGGCTGAATCTCTGTGAAGTAAGTGAAGTATCTCTGTGAAGACAAAAATAGCTCACTCAGATACCGTTCTACAACTCCTCCTCCACCGTTACCTGGAAAAGTTAGGCGAAGGGCCCACAAGACATTGAGCAAGAACTATAGCTTCGTCTGGTGTCCCATCTCCCGCCGCCATCTTCATGATCACCGGATGTATAAATATAGATGCTGCGGGCAAAGGATCACAGAAAATAAATGTTTTTCTCTCTCTCTGACTCACTCACATAGATGCGGTAAGGTGTCGACAAGCTGTCGGCACGTTGTGACCTGTCGATAAGTTTTTGCGGGATATCGGCCAAAGGAAAAAATTTTCTTTCCATAGGCTTACTTGGCAACGTGCTACAGGAAGTATAAATGATCGCCGAAAGCCAAACGTTGGGAAAAGACAAGATAGTAATTTAACAGCAACACAATAAAGACCGCCGCCGTGATAGGTACCGGCACATCGCAAGATCGACAGGTGGAAATGTGTACGCCGGTGTCACCGAATTTTTCCAGTGCTGCCAAGCGGGCGTAAGGGAAACTGTAACGGGCATGTTGTCATCTTCATCGCCACCGTTTCTGACAAGACACGACAGACAACGAGTGGGAACACGGCCACTGACGAGCAATCGATGCTTGGTGCCATCGTTAATAAGCTCAGCGAAGTAATAGCAAGAGTGGCTCTCGTTTCATCCTGACGTCATAAGCGCCCACCAATATCGTAATAAGTGAGCCAGAGCAAGGCCCTTGCTCAGTGCACTGAGCAGTCGCGTTCTAAGAACGGCGCAACAGAAAGCGACACGTCGTCAGCAGGGTCGTGAAAGCGAGCTTCACTTGCCAGCTGTTGCGTGGCCTTCACTTTCTTGACTACGAAAACCGCTCCGTTCACCTTGCGAGTGCATCGACAGCGAAGTGTCAGCTTCTACCCTAAAGTCTTTTACGGTGTCAGCCATCTTTCTGTGCGAAAACACTGTACTTGGTATGCCCCCTCGTCGTTTGCCTTAGTGGGGAGCAGCAGGCCAGAGGCATGGATCTATGGCAAACCTCTCCACCTTTTTTTTTCTCATCAAAGCAGCAAACTAAGTGTTCAACAAAGATGTTTATTCCCTTTCTTTTTCATCCAAACTTCTTTTCCATATGCACAATCGACATCAACCCCATGACCACCGATCAATTCTTATCACCACCAAAACTGCTTATATGTACGTCAGGGGTACGCGGAGATGGTTTCTGCACTCCACTTGAGATTTTGGCAGGTTTCGTTAGAACTCTGCGTCTACGCTTCTTTTCGGCATCTTCTCTAAACAACCACCTTGAATTCTGAACAATCGTTGCATCTGACGAGACACGGGAATCACTTTCCTCATTCGGCATAGAAAGAGTTACGTCGGTGGCGCAGTCTCTTGGTTAAAACATCACGATGCCGACCATTATAGTAAGCAGCTTTGAATTTCAGAGTTTCCGTGACAAAACATATAATAGTAATAAATTTAAATGGTGGCTTCAGGCTGACTTGGGGAAATACGGGTTGGAAAAGAGAAAATAGCGCTAAGTATGTCTCGCGATGACAATCTTCAACGCCAGAGTTCATAGCGTTCTAAGTGCTTTTTCTTGGCGTTAGCCCAAGGCCAGACCGAGTCCTCGAAGAATGTCACCGTCTTGGGCCGGTGCTAAATCAATCTGTTTTTCAATTTTTACAGATATTACGTAGGCGACGCGACGATCTGCGTTACGAGCGGCCGATATACGTCACCGTAAAACCCGCAAGGTGACCTTCATATACCCGCCCCTGGACAACGAAAACACAAATACAAGCAAAACTACAAAATTTTGTAGTGTCGAAGTTCAGTGCGGAAATACGCCCGTGCTGTTTCGCCGATCTTCGTTGGCGGCTGCAGGGGGCAGCTACTCCTCCGCGAGACCATTCTTGTAATGTCCTTGAACTGCGCTAAGAGCGATTACTTTCCTTCAACGTTGTGCAGCGAGATTTTTCTTCACCCCGCAGGACGTGCTCAGGTGAACGGAACGCATTTAAGAAAATGACACCGACACGACGTAGGAAGAAAAAGAACGAAAAGCCGAAGAGCTACTCCGATGGGTGGCGCGCCAAGCAGCGTATGCTCTGGACCCGTTAGGTGCCGTACATGTAACGGCTGCGCACGGAACTCACTTGCCCACTCGTGCGTGAAACGACAGCGATTCCCGCCTGCGCCAGCGCTAACGAAAATCGAACGTCGCTTATATGACAAGCGGAAGACAACGCTTGCTGCTCTGACATCGTCCTTCCCTCTCCTCGGACCCCTTCCCGTCCCCTCCTCTTACACTCTTCTCTCTTCGCACGTCCGGCCGGTGTGGAAACTGCGTGCCGTGTTCCGATTTTCCCTGTGACCTTCTGACGTCTTTTATTTTTTTTCTCTCTGTCCCTCCCATACGTGCCCGCTTCGCCATCAGCGCGCTTTTGCAAGAAACAAGCATCCCTGCTCGTGTGGAAAAACGAGGTTTCGCAAGTTACGCAGTTCAGGTTTTCATAATGTTGTCGCTTGTGAGCCAATGTCAAATACTACCCAGCGAATCGGGTGCTTAACGCTAATAAGAGTGTAATTGGAAACGCTGGCTTTTCCAATTACACTTTCTTATGCTTGGAGTGGCGCTTGACACCCGCAAGGAAAGAAAAGAAAAAGGAAGACGCTGAGAGCCAGGGGGGCTGTGCTAGACCAGATGCAGCCAAATTCGGAATACCCCCTAAGCTTCCACAAAGACACTCCCTCACCAGAACAGTAAATGGCCTCCCCGGTGCAGTATTCGAGCACTACCTCCCTTATGACTCTTGAAATTAACCCGTGGCCCTAAGTCCGCAGCGGCTACGTATCAACTGACCAAGGCGGTGTTCAAACCTGTGGCGCGGTAGCGGGTGCTCTTTAATCCCTGGATCTGGACAGGCCGCCACCGGAAACTTAACGTGGCTACGTTTAACACGCGAACCTTCTCGAGTGAGGCTAGCCTAGCAGGGTTCTTTGAAGAATTATTGCGCATTGCCTGGGATATTATTGGCCTTAGTGTGGCTAGAGCTGGTGAGGCTTATAAAGTGCTGATTAGCGACCACGTCCTCTGCTGCGGAGATCTTCCACATAAGGGTGAATACGAGGTATGATTTATAATTCATAAGGACATAACGGGCAACATGGATGAATTCTACAGCATTAATGAGAGGGTAGCAGTCGTTGTAAAGCACAGAATAAAGGCAATGCAAGCCTATGCTCTAACCTCTCCTCGTGATGATGAACTAGAGCAGAACAGAACTATATATATATATATATATATATATATATATATATATATATATATATATATATATATATATATATATATATATATATATATATATATATATATATATATATATATATACAGATGGATGTCCATCTGTCTGTAGAGAGAAACGAGGTTGGAAAGGCAGGGGAGCTAACCGGAAGACGTACATATGGTTTCTTACCCGACCCAGAGGGAGAGTGCTGGAAGGAAATAAAGTGACGTAAAGATGGCAAGAACGTTGACAGAAACTCACAATGAACGGCGCCGATAGCTGCGAAGAAGGATGGTAAAACAGGAACTTTGAAAAGTGTATGTATTAGGAGCTTCCACGGAAAAAGCAAGCATATTGTATGATAGCCTAAGCGTGCAGCCTCACTTGAAGTGGTACACACAGTACACGTATGCATGTTGGACAAATGAAGCATGTGCCTATTCCGGCATTCACGGGGAGGTCAGAGTAGATTAACATTCTCCGTTGCTGCCGTGGCCTCGAAACTTGAAATCGGTATTGTGCTCGTGGTAGAATTGGAACTTACTCAAGCACCCGAAACCGTATTGTTTATGGAGAGGCGTCAGCGTCGCCTGATATAGAAAAAGCTGAAATGACCTGAAGTGAGAGATTGGACGTTAAACACATGAGCTCATTGGCTGCAACTTCTAGCCGGACATCGCCAAACCTTTTTTAGAGTCATGCTCACTTCGTTCTTACTCTGTTTCCGGTCTAGTGTTGTAAAGTTTTCAGAGTAGGCCCACCTAATGTTCGGGGATATCAACATTAGATAATGTGTAAAGTTACTGGTGCTGATGCGCTAACCTTTGGAGGAGCATAAAGGTAACACGTTCATGGCTGCACAAGGAGAGAAAAAACAGGGAGGCCGACCAGACGAGCTTCCGCTTTCCTACCGTACACATGGAGTAAGGAAAAGAGGGAATAGAAAGAGAAGTGGCTGAGAGCACGTGGGGGAATGCACAGGAAGGCCGTTAACGGTCGCACCTGAAACGTGTGAAACGGGGGGGGGGGGGGAGGCGCATGTGAAATTTATTTTGTTATATGTCGTAGAAACAATCGTTTTTGTAGCTTATGATACCTGTATGTGGTAACGTTATTTTGCTTTTTTTATTGATATGGTATAATAAGATGTTGGCGCACAATTTAAGGCGCCGGCAACTCCTTAACTTTTGAATATGTCTATCCTGTACAACATACAGGGTTCAAGATTACATATGAAATAAACTTTTCATAAACGTGTGTGCTAAGTATATTGCATTTCAAGTTGTCGTGAAGAGAGAGAGAGAGAGAGACGTGTAGACGAAGCTGGACTGATAGCTACATTATGATCGTATGTATCTTACTATATGCTTTTTTTGGTGGTTCAGTGAGCTATGCGACGCAGAATTATATAATTTGGTTTCGTGGTCATCAACTGGTTTTCCATTTGTGAGCTTCTATCGTGGATGAAAAGCGAACGAACTCTTTTTTTTTGTTCGTCACATATAAATCCATGGCCGGCGTATTTTTGGAATTTCGATCAAGGCGTGGTCGTTTAAAATAACTACAAACACACCTTAACACGTGTACTACGATTTAGAATACGGGAGTGCGATTACGCTGCATAAATTGTTCACCGACAGTGCTTACAAAGCCCGTGTTTAGAGAAGCTGATCTTTTATGCGGTTCGGTCCTTCTGCAACTTTCAGTGTTTCGCACTTGGTCACGACAAATCATATCTCGTCGTCGCCACATCCTTTCAGCTGAGCGAGAAAGCTACCTGGATGCGTTGTCTCAGTACTTGTAGTGGCTGCATAAAGCGCTGGCGCTGAACTTGTTTGAGCACGAATAACGGGACATAAAGGCATAACTTCAAATTTGTGGACTCGCGCACCACTTTTTAAATAAACATTTCTTCCATACATCTCTCATTCATTCTGCTATATTCATGTACCTTGGTTTCATCCTCAGGGCGTCTAGTTCGAAAAGCAAGGTCGTAAGAGCTGGCGCTAAATATGGCCAGGGTGTCGCCAGCCTGGGCCGAGGAAACTATTTGGGAAAACAGTAAACAGTTGACCCGCACTTAGGGTCAGGAATTTCCAAGCTTTATGCATTGAATTTCAACAGTAGAGCAGTTTGTGCTTTTGCCGCTGCCATTAACATTACGGCATTTTTCTAGGAGGCATTTTCACATGATTGAATCAACTCTCAATTTTTGAACGTATACAGTTCAATTCAAAGGAAAACAGCTTTGTTTAATTTGTTACGGGCGATGTATTGCACAGAATGTGTCGGTAATCTTTGATACGTGGATGAAACAGATGCGATGGTGTTTGCGGTCGCCTTGCAAGAACCAGGATGCTTTTGTGTTGCATATTAGGAATTGTTTAGCAGAACCTCATTTAGTTGTAAAATATTGTACCTAAATGTGACAGTTTATCACCGCCTTTGCAAACATCACCTTAAATTGTTTGTGCAGCGTTTGTTCTCACGTTGAGTTTTTTTATTACTCTCGTTGAAAAAAAAAAGCGAACAAAAGTGATAAAATAGCCCTGTTGTGACTGGCTTGAGCATCGTTACCGCAATACACCAGTTTCAGTTTCAGTTTCAGTTTATTCTTAATGCAAGATACATAGTTGGTTGTTAGTGGTACGTATACAGGCGAGGGTCCCAAAGTCAAGCGACTGCAGCGGGACCCTCGGTTAACAAGAAGCCTGGTACAACATGATTAATTAATGCAGCAGTGCAACATTATGTATTCTATAAGCAAATAAAAATTGAACGATGTAGTGAAAAGGAATACATTCGATTTTTATACAGAGGGTCACACATGTAAAATAAAAAAAATTCTCACATTACCAATCTGAATTGTATAAACATATTTAACGAATGAAGTACACAGGTTATATACAAAGAAAATTAATCAGGACAACTAGTTATACAAAATGAAACTTTTAAGTTCATGTTTGAATGCATGTAAAGATGATGATTTAGGAGCAGGGGGGGAGTCATTCCACAATTGAATCGCTGAGAAGGAGGAAGTCATTTTGCCTTAGTTAGTGTTGCATTTAGGTAACAGAAAGTTGTGATTATGAACAAACTTAGTGCTATTGTTATTTGTTAGCAACCTAGAGTCCATTAGTTGAAACGCGAGCTCTTTGTTAAGGTACTTAAATAGGGTGATAAGTAAATGAAGTTTACACAAGCCAAATATAGAAAGAATGAAGTTAGCCTGAAGGAGCAGAGCAGCATTAGAGTAAAAAGAACTGTTGGTAATAATGCGAATGTCCTGGTTCTAAATGTGCTGTGACTATGCATGAAGACAAAGTATAAAGACAATAAGGCATGAACAGAAAAAAAAATGGACGAGATCTAATGAGAGCTCTTATACCAAAAGCAGTTTTTTGTTTAACATAAGTAATATGATTATTAAACTTCAAGTTAGGGTCTAATTTTATGCCAATTTACATAAACAGCCGCTGAGATTAAATGATGGCCTATGGATACTTGCGGTCGATAAGGAAGAACTTCTTGAGATGTTTTAAAAAATCATAAACAGAATTTTAGGTGGGTTCAAAATTACGTTGTTTCAAGAACACGATTGACTAACTTTGGTCAATTCAGTGTTCATTTTAGTGATTAGCGTTGTTAACGATTTGTGTGACATGGAAATGGCGGTATCATCAGCGTAAAGGACAACGTTAGGAAGATTAATGCAATCAGGTAAATCATGAACGTAGACACAAAAAAATAAAGGCCCAAGTACTGAGCCTTGCGGTCCCTTGATTAATGACCTTAACATTTGAATAAATGCCACCTATGCGGATTAGTTGTTCGCGATCAAGTAACTAACTTTTTAAAAAAAGTTACAGGTGAACCAGTTGTACTCAATGATTCTAGTTGATTAAAAATATTATGATTAATGGTGTCAATAGCTTTAGTAAAATCAAGAAATACACAACCGACGAAATCGCCGTTGTCAATGGAAAACTTTAAGAAATCGATTAATGATAGTAAAGCACACGCCGAGGTTGCTCAGTGGCTATGGTACTGGGCTGCTGAGCCTGAGGTCGCGGGATCGAATCCCGGCCAGGACGGCCGCATTTCGATGGGGGCGAAATGCGAAAACAACCGTGTGCTTAAATTTAGGTGCACATTAAAGAACCCCAGGTGGTCGAAATTTCCGGAGTCCTCCACTACGACGTGCCTCATAATCAGAAAGTGGTTTTGACACGTAGAACCCCATAATTAAAGAAAATGATAGTAAAGCTAAATTGGTTGGACTACCTGCACGAAAATGAAATTGTCAAGGTTTTAGCAACTTAAATTTGTCTAGGTACTTGTTAATACGTTCCGGAAATATTTTGTCAATAATTTTGCTAGATAGGGTGAGAGTTTAGGACCTCTGTAATATCCCCTTTTTAATGGACCGGGATTAATTTGGCCTTCTTAAGTGAGCTCGGAAAGGTACCACATTTAAATATGAGAATAATTATATTGCTTAATGCTTCTGCAATATATGAAGCAGAGAGCTTTAAATGATAAGCAGAAATATTATCTAGCCCAACGCTGAAGTTTTTTAGATTCAGGATTGTAGAACATACTTCATCAGGGGTGACAGGAAATAGAAAAAAATGTATGGTTACAACGAGTAAGAGGATACGATAAAGCTACAGGCCCATTATTGTATATCTCATAGAAGTAAGCACTAAACGAGTTAGCAATACTGGATGCTTCAGTGTATGTTTGTCGTTTATAATTTATTTTATCAATTATTCTACTAACCTGTGGTCTATTCAAATGGTAATTGAAAAGTTTCAATTTTTTCTTGGTGTTATCTTTGTCTTACAAAATTCTTTTTCATAACAAAGTCGCTTAGATTTTTTTAGAAAGCTATTCAACAGATTACTATATCTTTATACCCAAGTTTTAGACCCACATTGAATGGCTGTTTTTTAGTTTTCCTATATAGATTAACTTTCTTTCGGATGCTACTTAATAAACCTTTTATTAACCAGGGATTATGCGGAAAGTTAAATATTTTCTTGCATTTAACAGTTTTGGTGCTTGCATACACAGCTTTAAGGAACAAGGAGCAGAAATTCAGGATCATGCAAATTCCCAATGGAAGTCCAGTCAGTATCATGAATTGTATTGATAAAGTTGTCCTGATTTAACCTAGAAGTAAAATGGCACGTGTTATATTGAGGTAGTTTTGCGGCGAAAGTTACAAGTACGGGAAGATGGGAAGTGATAAGTACATCAATTACCCCTGCGCGTGGCGTTGGTGTGATATTGCTTAAAGCGTGGTCAAGAAGCGTGCCATTTCCCTTGGGGGAAAATAGAGTAGGGAATGAAATGAGGGACTCAAGCTCGAAACCAAGAAAGCAATCACTATATGCTGTTGCGCTGTTGTTACGTGTGTCCAATAAATTATTATTGATATCACCAGGCAGCACAACTTTCTTCTTTTCAGGAGAAATTATATTGAGTACCGCAGCAAAATTGCGTAGAAAATCCGTGATAGGCGCTAGACGCTAGCTTTGCGCTAGCTTTACGCTATCTTTGCGGGCTTGGTGATTGCTTGTAGTCTCTACGGGGTTATTATTTTCTTTTCAGTTCATTTAAACTCGGGTGAAAAAACAACAACAAAAGAAACAAACAAAAAGCAATGACTTTCAAAAGCCATTGCTTTTAAAAACCGCGAAGCAACCACGCCGTACCTCGATGGTATTCTGTCCAACCACTAGGGTTATTGGCACAGTGCGAAATTCCTTTCCAAAATATGGCCCATTAGAATGACTTATGCTAGAGATTAGGCAGTATTTGCCCTGAAGATTTTGCTCCCGCGAGAACTCCGCGATTTCCATGAAAGAGCCCCTGGAACTGTCCTTTTCAAACTACAGGTCCAATTCGAGGCATACCTATATAGCAAATGCTCAGCCCTTCTTTAAATCAATCAATCTTTAGAATATTGTCCTTTTCATTCACATGCGTGTTAGATTTACTTCTTCAATTAAGCCAGCTGTTAATGTTAAGCTTATCAACCTTTCGTCGCTATCATGCGAGCGAGCGTGAAGCACTGTTGTAAGCCGGAATTAACAGCTGACAAGAAAAAGAAGACATCTTCAGAAATGATTGATGTTCGTAAATGTGCATAAATTGTTCTCGTGGTATCTCGTTTCAGAACACCTTTTTTTTTTTGAACATCGTATAGCGCTATTATCTAAGCCTGACTGTTTTGCGCCACATTTCCTCGTCCTTTATTTGAACTTGGGTTGCTGAATCTTCTGACACTCCACTTATTATTTTCACTATACGCCCACGAAGTGGCCTCCGCGGTATATGGAAGTGCCTACTTGATGTCACCTTACCTCTTGTAAGGGCCAAGGAAGGACAGACGAGTCACTTGTAGCTGAGTAAATAAGTTAGAGATGATTCTGTTGGGTGCCTGCTTCAACGAGCTGCACGCTCGCAAACAAAACTTAATTACATCATTGTATTAATTATTTCCTTGTCTCGTGACAGCGCTCTCTTCACGAGCAAAAGTTCCTTGTAATCACGCGTAGCTATTAGGCTTGCGATATTCCAGGATGGAGAGAGAGGTAATGGCAAACACAGGGACGTTAAACAGCGGATACCTGCGGTTGTCTACCCTGTACTGGAGAAGGGAAAGCGAGGTGTGAAAAATGAGTGAACAGAAATAAAGGAAGTTGATTAGGTACGGTTGAACAATAGAACACCGCATGCGCGAGTTTGTCAAAGCGCCACATCGTCGCCCACAGTGTCACTCTCGTATACAGACACGCACGACGTAACACAGCGTCAATTGTCGCACAATGTCATGCAGTCACAATTAGTTGTGCAATGACGACTGTTTTATGTAATACAGCAGTGCCTTTATAGCCGACCACGCTGATGTTCGTTTTGTAAAGTGTCCCAGAATTTAATTTTTTTATGAGTGGGCGTCTTGAAGTGTTGTGTAATTTGGAGGAGAGCGCTGCTCTTTGCGGGCTTAAAGGAGGGCACTCGCAAAGAAGGTGCGTGATTGGACATTTCCTGAATTGTGAAGCTGGCTCCTGAGCCTGCACCATAACCTGCTCTTCGCCGTAGGGAAGTAACATCACTTTGTCTGGGCGTTGCATTCAGCAATGCATGCTCATTCAGCAATGCATGCTAATTCTTTATGGGTATGACCAATATCACCGAGTGCAATGTCTGTCGTGGCGAAGACACTGTTTAACACATTTAGTGTTGCTGCCCATCTTCTGAAAATGGAAGGCTTGCCCTCCGTAATGTTGTAAAACAGTTAAACGGTAGACGTTGCGCCACGTATACGTTGTTGTACAACAAAACGAATGGTAGGCGTAACACAGTACGAAACTGAACGCGTGAACTATCATGCGTACGTGCAATTGAAAGCCAGCGGGGGCGGTTTGTGATCTGCGTCGACGCCGCACGACCACACCGTCGTGCGGAGGTGAGACCCGCAAGCGGACGACCGACTGAGGCGAAGTAAGTAAGCCACAGTAAGTCATCGGTTGGCGAGTCCTCTCAGCTTGAATGTCTAGTCAAGTCAAGTCAAGTCAGTTTTATTGACATCATTATGATGTGGGTAGGCTCAGGCAAAAAAGCGAACGATTTTCGCTTGAGAGAGCCCGAGCCCCCCTACATGGCGTACAGCAAGGTCAAAAGTTTTTGAAAAAGTACAAAATCCACACACACTACATAGCAGAATATAATACAAGAAATTCAGAACAGTCGATATAAACTCTTGGTACATGCTCATTAAGACACAATGCATAGGTGTTAACAAAGATGAAAATGTCATTCCTATCCCACTTTAACGCAAAGGGAATACAGAGGCTTACAAAAAATGATTTCTTAGAGTTTGCGTACTAGATGTTGCAAGAGAAAAACGTTCAAATATGAATTTATTTAGTAACCTTGGAACTGCATGACGCAACATCTGTCGACCATGTTCTGTACGGCAAAAGGGAATGGTCCAACGTTCGGGTTTTCGAAACGAGTATGGCGTTGAGCTTGTTTCGAGGGATGACAATGCTATCAAGAAGTTGTCATTGTGAAAAATTGACTTTTTATATCTTACGGCTAAGAAAAATTCGTATCGCTTATGAACGGGTATGACCTTGAATCGCGCAAACAATTCTTCGGTGTGTGCGAGGTAGTCAACATAGTGTTGACTACCTAGCTGTAGTGTTGAACGTCGGCAAATTTCACTCGTAATTGTACGGCGAAAAATTCCCGGCGTGCCGCCATGGTCAATTCGACTTTAAGGTGGCCTGCACGGGAACACTAACGTGATGGCTAAACTCTTTCGCGAATGGTAGAGCCGTATACAAGAGACCAGCTTCAGAGCTGAGCACATAAGGAACGCTGGTCACAGTTCTAGACTTGGGACTTGTTCTCTATTAACTCTCTCTCTACCCCTCTGGCTCCATTTTCTGTAATTTAAGGTTCGCTACTGCCCAGAACCAGGCGAGATGCGAGATGCTGTGCGGCCAGCTGATATAGTGACGCCGCTTCAGTCATGACGCAATCGACTCTTCTCGGTTTGTCAAGCAGAATATAGAAAAGCTAGACAGGTGCGAAGGGCGGTAGCACAATAGTGGCGTCGGGACACCAGACAGTTACGTCACTGTCTGGACATGCCGTATTTATTGAGTTGCTGTTTCACCTGAAAACGGTTTCTGCAGATTTTATTCATTTATTCAATGTAACCTACAGGCCTCCATTTGCTACGTTGGGTAATGGGGGCTCGTACAATAAAATAATAACGCAAAAAAACTCAGAACAAACTGCATATAAGAATACAGGCATCAATAGATATGCAGACAAAATTATAGGTAAAAGTTAATATATTTCGCACGAAAACTCTATACAATATAGACGAGCTATCTGAAGATGCATGTTAAGAAATGACAAGTAAGAAAACCTAGTTAAAATGGAAACGCAAGAAGAAAACTCCAGGAACAGAATGTATGGCTGTTTGATGTTTAATGAACGTAAATGAACATTGAAGTTACAGAAAGCGGAACCAATAAAAAATACTGATATGTATCTGCTTGTTAAGTGTGTGGTCAGGTACGTACGAAATTTTGGATTACCGAATTCGGCGACGATCGGACCTGGGACATCCTTGCAGAGGTAAATGGCACGTCGTAAGGGAAGCAGATGGGAGCTGCATATATGCTGAAGCTGAGGACGGACAAGTGTTTCAAAAGCCAAGTTACGTATGTTAATCGGGCAGTTGCCTAAGTTACGGTGTACGTATGCTAAATATCTGGAAGCACTAGAGCAGACAGTGTCAATGTGAGAAAACCAGCAGAGGTTTGGTGGTGGAACTTTGAACTAGACTACAGGGTAACGGAGATCGAATCAGACCACACACTCAGGCGGCGTGCCTGAAATCGATCTAGGGGTAAAGCTAAGAAAGGAGCGACAAAAGGAGTGGCACGATTGACGCCCTGGAAGCGCGCAACCTGCTAATTAGGTCGCGAAGAGCGAGGCCGCTCTTTATAGGCGGGGTCATCCTACGCTCTCCTAAATGCTTGAGTGTGACTCGGCGATCAATTCGCTTCGCTTCTCTTTTCGCTCCCGACTCTGACTCCGGAGATAAGGTGCTCCCGTCGTAATTGCCGCCACAGGGCGTTGACAGAAAATGATGTTGTTAATGGTAAAAAAAAAAAATCAGGGAGGAGGTGGAGCTAGGGTTGTTACAGACATAGCTAACTAAGTTAGAGCTAGAGAAAATGACCGACTGCAATATACATAGTAGTAGAACCTGATTAGCTGAAACAGGCTAGGTGACCGCAGGGTAGCGTTTAGGCCAGGAATCCTCCAGGCATTGGGATGAGTACGTCCGCGAGTAGGAGCGAAAGAAAAGAAAGTGTATTTACATATTGAAACAAGTAGTCAGACTACAGTCAGAGCTCTCTCAGTGCCACCTGAGGGTTTTTTTTTTAACAGTTCTTTTTACCTATAGCCTACACAAGGGAATTTTATGACCTTGTCGCGGCTGATCAGAGGGGTCGTAATGATTATAGAACTCCGACCATGACGTCACACCGTCCCGCCGAACTTCTCGTATGTCGCACCATTGCCCCTGCATACGCCGCAACCGCGTGGCAAACTGGGAAACCGAAGTTGACGCAGTTACCCCGATATATCTTCGACGTTGGCCCCTTTCATCAATTAGTAGGCTCCCCGAGACGGTCAGCTTGTCGGAGATAGTAAGGAGATACGCAGAGGCCGCGCGTTTCAAAAAACGGAGAATGCACTTCGAGATGGCCTAATGGTCATCCTCTTCATCCAACTACAAACTAAAATGCGGCCTGATCCCCTCGATGGTTCAGCCGAAAGCGGACTGCGTCTTTACGCTCCGCTCAGCGGCTCACAGTTCTGACAGTGTTTGGCTGTTCGCCGTCACTACAAACGCGACATCATTCATAAAGAAGGCTTAACAAGAAGGCGTGCCGTCGATTTCAGGGTGCGCTGCAAGGCACTGCGAACGCACCCTCATGACAAGCTTCCATTAGCAGCTCTGGCACACTCCGAGACTCACTTTTCTGGGCATGTACAAGAGGGCTGCTCAGTCAATTACTACGCTTTATGCTTCCAGCGTATTCAGCTTTGCCTCGTTAGCAGCTGTCGACGCCGGACTCGGGCAAATGTATGTAATGATATACCGCGTAACTTTAGCCTATTTGGTTGAACGCGACATGAAACATAGTTCGCAGGCGGCGGCTCTTTCGTAGCCCAAAGCATGGCAGGCCTGCTCTCAACGAGTCTCACGCTGTATTGCGGCAGCTGCGTTTTCCCTGTCCACAGCGCAGCAACTGGCGATGCGGAAGTCGTTCGGTTGCTGCTCAATATGTCACTGTCACGATTGACGCCCGGAAGAGTTGGTTGCGAAAGGGTAAGCTCGCCTAGTTAACGCGAACACGTTTGCAGCAGCGTGATATGTGAGAGGCCGTCGTTATGAGCAGGTCGGCTGGCGCTGTTTATGCAGCTCGACGCACAATCATTTGCGAAGTCGGCTGATTGCTCGAACTCTTGATCGACATGATGCGAATGGCTACTCCGGAACCGGAGCCATCGTTCCGAATAACGGTGGGATTATCGTCGTTCAACACACATCCGGGAGTAAGGAAGGCAGCTCACGCGAAAGAGGAGATGTCTTGCAAAGCCCTGAACACCGAGAAATCTAGGTTTGTCTCAGCAGAAAAGACTTAGTTTTTGAGTTGTTGGTGTGATATACGAAGTGGACGCAAAGGTTTCTTTGTAACGTTTCGTACGTTTGTTTCACTCAACTTCAGTTGTATTCAAGGTCATGGTGCTTGCGTGGGCGTCGATAACAAGAAGGGTGTTACTGAATAAAGGTCTTACATTATTTAGGACGAAAGAAACATTAGCGAGGTGGTATTACCGCGGTACATTAAAATGACGACGGAGGAGTTGTTCTTACTGCTTTAGATTGGATCGTTTCAGTTGTAATGACGAAGACAGCCCAAGAGTCGCTGTGGCCTGTTGGCTCCTGAAGTGAGGAACACATGACCCAAGGATCGGTGTTGTCAGGATCGGTGTTGTTGTTGGATCGGTGGGCTGTCAATAAACTCCCTAGCATTGTTTATGGTTGTCACGAAGCCGAGTAAAAGTCGCTTTCACATCTTTATTTTCCCTAAATGGTCCTCAGTCTTTTCAAAATTTGTGATTTCGTCACAAATTATTTGAACAAATTTACGGAAGATGCGCAAAGTACGGAAGATGTATTGATTGACTGTATTCATTTGAGTCGAAATAAACGCCCAATGAATATAGAAATACACGCCATTGCTTGTAGTCGTCCAGCCGTCCTTTAACGCGTTCCCTATTCAGCGCAAATCCGCTTACACTATTCGGGTGGTCCTCTGTCGTCGCTGCTAACTTTTACGGCCAATCGTGGATGCGGAACATATTGACACAGTCGAACGGCCTCATAACAAAGTGCTTGGGTTTTTTGAAGTAATGTGTTGTAAGGTCACTTTGTTGTAAAGGTCGCTCACCGCACACCTCACAATAGAACCGGGACAACATTATTCATTCATTATACAGGTCATGTAGTTGTAGACGCGTTCGTTGTAAAGGCGCACGACTGTACTTGCGAATCATCCCCGAACCGCCTTTGATTCCTTCCGTGCGTGTCCTACCGAAAGTAGAGGAGGGACTTACGAGGCCGAGGACGCAACAGTCATCCCACCCGGCTAGCGGTTTCAAATTCCGGCAACGGCTTTGTGGGTGCGCTACCATCACGTACACCCTGCACCTGATCTAGCTCTAGAATTGAGACCCACCACCTGGCCAGAGCCGAGAATAGCCGGGAAGCGTGTACTATCCCGGTAGGGGAGGGGGTGAAGCAGGGGAAGGAGAATGGCAACGGCTATGCACTTTGGCAACCACTCCACTAGACAGGCGACGGCGTCATGTTACCTTGCTCATTATGCTTACTATAAAGACGGCTCACCCTCACGCCACCAGACTTTCGCTGTGACGAGAATTAAGTACTTCACTGGACTGGTCGACCGATAACAGGATTTTCAAAAAAATAGATCTTCCTTGCCCCTCGAGACCTAATTTCGGCGCTTGCGACGAATCGGGGACTAGCGTGTCGTGTGTTTTCTAACAGGGTTAAGGCCTGGTCCCGAATTCGATCAGAAAGCTGCCTCAGAGGCTCAAACTGTCGCTGGGTTTACGAAAGCATCGAGGACACCAAGTAGGAACGAGCGGGTGGCGTAACGCGGTTACGAGGAGGAGATGAGCGAGGGGACGAGGACGAGAACGGAAGGGGGGGGGGTGAGGGGGAGGAGTATCTACAGGGCCTTGCGTAAGACGCCTGTGGCCTTACAATGCTATACGTGCATTGGCTTTTGTACATAGCGTAGTTGATTCTATGCTTTTGTGTGAGAGAAGGAGAGGAAACGTTTTCTCTCATTTTACACGCGAGAAAAGTTTTCTTTTTTATGTCGCTGCGGTCGCAAGCCTTCACCCATCCGCACGCCAGCTTTCTGAGTAAGCCGGGGTCTGCTTTCAAAATGGCGGTGCAATGAGATTAACTTCACTTTCGTAATTTGCTCTTTCGTGCAGGCCTTAAACTTGACCACTGTGTTCGCTACTCTTTAGGTCACGGGCACGGTGTTGAACGGAAGACATGCTGAGCGCAAATATAGATGAGCATCAGTGAGAGGAACACGCAAGAAAGCAAATACTTTGGGAGTTGCTACGGCATCTGAACACAGCATGGCGCATTTTCTTTCGCTCCATCATTGCCTGCTTAGTTTTCAGTGCTTTCATAATAATTTCTAAACCGAATAAGTAGTCTCGTTCACTACCTGAAGCACTACTTTTTATTTGCTGTCGCATTAAAACTGTGCCTTAGAATATTGTAAGAGCGCCATATAGGGCCATGTGTTCACATGGATACTTGATCAAAGACCTGTGTATTTTGATTATTCGTACGTAAATGTCGTTGCGATTGTCACAGCTATATATTTCTGACAGGCTCTGAAATAGTATCCGACAGTGCGAATTCGCATGCAGCCGCATCAACTGCACAGACGCCGCTACGGCGTTATCGCTTAACGATAAATTACGATAGGCTGACACCTGCATTTGCGAGATAGCGCTGTACGTGGTTTTGAGGGGGTATTCATCAGCTAGTAGCGACAGTCCGGTGGTTTTACCGAGCAACATATAAACAATTTTTTTTTACATGACACCACTTCCCACTAAACACGCGGTGATTGTTCCGTCTTCTTAGAGAGGTTTAATTATTTTTAATTAAGCTCGGCCTGATTAATCTCCATTAGTCCACGGAGCTTTCAGAAAATACGGCGACAAATTTCTTAAAAATGATGCTTGCTATAGGCATATAAACGAAGTTTGTGGGTCTCGAGACGGAGCTTCCTTATCTCGAGTATGTCTTGATCTTATATAACGTCGTCTGATTCGCAGTTTGTACCATGGCATGATTCTTTTACGTGCTGAATTATTCAAATTATACTTATACAATATAGAACAACTGCCTAATGGCTTTGATCAAGCCAAAGATATCAATATTTGTAATCATCCTAGCGAAAGGGAAAAAAATCAATAAGCCGCGTGAGCACAGAAAAATAGTTCTTGTTCGAAATTGTACAGGAGGCCTTAATTAAGACAGAAAGTAGCTTGACGAATTTGTAAAGAAGCATAATCTTAGTGAAGTAGATGTTTCTCCCTTTTGTTGGTTCGCTTGACTACAAGGTCGAGAAAACAGACAGCTTACATGCTTAATAAGTGTCGCAACAGCTTTCTGCCTCCTCAAGACATACTGCGAACGCTCAACCCTTTGAAATACAACGATCGGGGCTAAAAATCGGACAGGAGCAAAGAATAATAGCTAAGGTGCTGTGAGTGGGTGAAAAGAGGCCACTGCCTTCGCCCAGCTAATTTTCTTTGGCCATATTTAGCCACACTGAAAGCAAGACCAGTTAAGATGCAAAAATACAATTCGAGCAAGGCTTCGTGTTCAGCTAGGAACTACATTAGCTCCCTCTTCAGCTTGACGCTAGACGTTCAGTCTTCATTCTAAGGCTTAACCTCACTGCCACTGATTGAATGTCCTTTGCTTCTTATGCCTGCTATATATAGTTTATTATAGCTCCAGGATGGTGTATGCTATATTGTGCTCTCGTATTTTACATTGTCTCAACATAAAATGCCTCCTTTCCTTCTCGTCTGTGCCTTGTATTGCACAACTTTCTCAGGCACTCGGTTGATCGAAGACTTGTCTGTAAGCTTTGATGCCCGTGTTGGTCCAGTCACTGAGCCTTCTGTCCCACTACTATAAACGATCGGGGGTCTAACTGTCAGAATTACCAGAAGTCCCCGAATTTGTACGTGACACGTATCTTTAGCGTCGCATCAGTTGCTTAGAAACGCCTCTCGGCAAATTAAAACATTTGATGTAATGAACTAAGCCGACTTCTTGGCTGCTACTTACGTCTTGTACCATTCATGTCTTCGTTCTCATTAAGAATTTGAGGAACTTACATGACTGTGCCGAAAATAACTTCGTTTACGTATGGCAGCTGGCGGGAAGCTGGGAAGCTGCTATTTTTCAAACAAGGTACAGGATCTCCAATTAAGGCGGATTCGCAGCAACCTTTCCGATAAGGTCGAACCTTTTGTAAACGGCCGAAGTTCAACCTTCGTTAGCATTAGGGTCTAGCTGTCGACACGTGTAAAGTTGTTGTCGTGCCACGTTTCCAACAATGTGGACATCCAGTATTTAACGACAGGCACCAACAATTGTTCCTTAATGCTGCCTGTACAACGGTGAAGGGGCCCCTGGGACGCTATCCTTGTAGTTCTGTACATGTGTTGTTATTTGGGCTAAACTGCAACACCGGTAATGAGGTTAAGCTGTCCAGAGTCGCCAACGCTGAACTTTCGCTCACTGCAAAGCATTATTCGTAATTGGATGAACCTTGAGCTGTCAAAGAAACTTGTACTGTCCGTCCCATTTCCGACGCTGTAAAACATAATGAAACACTAAATCCCCTATAGTGAACGTTCCTGAACGTCGCACTGCTGTAAGGATTCGTAATGAGAACGCTTTGCAACTTTGTTTTCTGAGTCGCTTGATAGCTAGTCGTGGATTTTTATTTCTTTGTTTACAGGACGCTAAGAGAACGAACCAACACACCGGCTACATGCTGAAGGACGTACGAACGGAGCACGCAGGGTCGTCTCTAGGCGGCTACACTTTCGCATCATTGCATGAGAATGCAGTTGAGGTGTGTATATATATATATATATATATATATATATATATATATATATATATATATATATATATATATATATATGGGCTTTGGAAAGCTGGTCGAGCCCCAGTACCCTCCCCCACCAACCCCCCCCCCCCCCTCCGCAAAAACAAGAACTGTCCGCATATGACCGACGTCTTCGCGAGGCACTAACCACCACTGTTTTACAAGCCTGTTTGAAATTGTTATGATAACTCACTTTATCTTGCTGTTCTCTTTATGTTTGTATTTTTCCCCACTCCCCTCAGTAAAGCCATTGGCCGTGAGGTTAAATAAAATAAATAAATAAATAAATACTATACGAATCTTCTACGCATACGATTGTGCGTTTACTCGATGCCGCGAAGCTCCAGTCTGGGTCCTCTATGAAGGGTTACGATTTATCGTAGCCGGGGAACAGAAAAGGCGCTCACGGTTGGGCCAATGAAAAGCTGAAAGAAATCGTCCGCAGCTGATTTCCTGGCGTCAGCGTCCGAAGTGGCGATCGCCATCGAACTATAGAAGCCACGGTTCAATTCGTCGGCCAACAACTGGTGCAGCTCCAGCCGGCCCCCCTTACTCGTTAGTGATTTAGACTTGAACCAAGCAGATGCAAAGGGCGCCAGCAAAAGTTCATGTTCCACGAAAAGGGGACCAAATATGTAATGCACTTAACAATACAACTGCATGTCATTCAGTCTTAAAATACTGTTCGTGTCTCACAATCGTAAAATCAGCTGTATATAAGTCATGGATCAGAGTGACGTGGACATGTACGCTTAGTGGCCAAAATCTTCTGCCTGTATCCGAAAAGCCTTAGACGGCGCTAAGCGAAGAAGGATTGTGCAGCTGCTCTTGCCGCCATGGATGGCGCTAAAAGCGTTATAGCGCGACAGCGCTAAGGACCCTGTGTCATAGAAAATCCAGCTTTGGCGTCGGCGTCCGGCGCAAGCGTCCTCGTGAGCTTAAATTCCCGTATATATTTAGGCATATGTACATGCCACGCCTTGCTATGTGACATGCGGTATATGCGGGTTATATTGCCACAACTTTCTATCATTAATGTTGCTCATACGTTGTCTTACATTCTTGACAAAGTTATTCCCCAGAATTTTGAGAATGACAGCCCACAAGCAAATGTCGTGAAACAAAACACCGACAGCGCAAGCATTTTTATAGCGAAGCTGTTTACCTCTAGCTGTATGCATCCCCCGCATGCGTTGCCAGGGGAGGAGGAGGGGGGGGGGGGGGAGTTACCCTGGCCGGCTTACGTCCGTATCACGGCGCGTGGACAGAAATGCCGGGCCGACCCGCGGCGTAGGTGAAGCAGGCTTCAAGCGCTCCTCCAACTTCGAAAAATAAGTTTAATATCTCGGGTCCAAATAGAACCGCGCAAATACGGCGTTGTAAGAGAAACACTATACATATATTAGAAAGTGCACTTACTGTAGCAAGTTGGCCTTCGTGCGCTTTATTTGTTTTAAGTCCTGTTGGAGGAATAATGAGACGGGAAGAGAGCACGGTGACGGCGCCTATGCATGTGGCCTGCACTTTTGCGGTTATAACGTCACGCGCGTCGGAGGTGCCGGTGCGGCGGCAGCAGCGGTTGCGGCAGGTGCATGGGAGGTGCGGTGATGGTGGCGGCACTTGCTGGTGTTTGCTGTAGTTGGTGCAGAATTAAAAATAAATTTATGATTTCATAATGCATGCAGCCTTAACAGCTTCGCTGTTAATCCATCGCTTAACGAATGTTGCGACCCCACGAATTGTAGCTTAAAGCTTCTCAGATTTATATAGTAAAAGTGCGAAACACTGAGAAACACGAAAATGATGCAATTTATTTTTTGGTGCGGCTGTGCAAAAGCTCCGGAATCGCCAGAAAGCTCGCCTTCGAGCATAGCGCTCGCCGCCAGTGTTTCCCGGTAAACATTTGACAGTTTTAGTACTGCGCCGCGCCGATACGTACGCAGCATGCAAGCGCTTTGCGGAACGTAGCAGCGCGTGTCACGTCAGGAAATGCCTACGTACGTAAGCGGGCGAGCGTCGTTAGACGCCGGGCGTATGTAGTTTCAGGACGCTGATTGTGAATCCGTGAGGCTGCTCCATTGCACGACCACAAGTTTTCCGCTTTAGTTTCTATCAAATTGTGCAAAGTGAGCAAAGTTGCATGGCCTAGCAGAGCTTTCTCGTCCATAGAGTAAACTGGTTACATGTAATTGGTTACCGCAAAAAGTATTTGAATTACCGTACCAGTCACCGAGCAAAAAAAAAAGCAATCGATCAATTACGAAACCAGCAAAAAGTTAATTGACTGCAAGCGATTAGTTTTATGTAATTCGTTATGTTCGAGTCTGCTCTCTACCCATACAGATAGATGCCCGCACTGCAATGAATACGGCTCCACCATCTAATATGAATATACCACGATACTCCTTCTCATGAATATGTCGCAATACTCCTCCGCATGAATATACCACAATACTCCTCCTCATGAATATACCACAATACTCCTCCACAATGTCACCTTGGACCAGAGGGAAGTAGCCCTGTCCAGCTCGAGCTTTCAGGAACAGCTATATACGGATGGCGGGGTGGATTCGATGGACCATGACTGCTGCTGAAGTTCTGAACGGAGGAGCCTATTTGGCGGCTGGTACAGAAACAACACAAGCTTTCTCCATCCGCTGCCTTGCCCCTTAAGGCTTTAATAAAGTTTCACACGCTACTGGTGCATGCGTTTCCGAAGAGAGAGAGAGAGAGAGAGAGCGAAGGAAAGCCAGAGAGGTTAACCAAGGTTAGGATTCATAAGGAGAAGGGGAAAGGGGGAAAGAAAGATAAGGAGGAAGAAGGAGAGCCAGTGTGCACGTCGTCTGTTCATTACGTTTGTCCGTTCCAATGCGCTGACTGTCCATTTAACTATCCAAATATATTGATTGACTACTAGCTTTTTAGGAGGAAGGAGAAGGAATTTTTATTTACACATTTAATTATTTACCCTCTCGGCCAATGGACATTACAGAGAGGAGTGGGTTTTTATACAATTGAACAAAAAGTAGGCAGTACAGTTAACTCACACAAATAGGGCTCCTAATTATACAATGTTGGCTAAGACATCACGAAAGCTGTGGTTATCATTAAGAGAGGCAACATCAGCGCGAAGTCAGTTCCGCTCCTGTGATGCACGAGGCAAAAATGAGTTAGGAAAGGTCTTTGGGTTGCATGACGGGACACCTATTTCGTGATAACAGCTACTATGTCCGCGTTTTGTTTACATGAACAAATGCATGCAAAAGCACAAGCAACGCGTGCGCACGAGCGTTTGGCTCTACTGGCAGATGTGCGCGTAATGCAGTGGTCCTGTAGAGGGTACAGAATGTGCGCTCACGAAGGACTTCTGCGGTTGCGGCGAAGTCGTTGGCGCCTCGACTCAATTTCATCCGCCATCTAAACGAGGCGTGCTCTGGGCAGTCGGAGGTGTGCGAAAATGAGAGTAGAGGAGAAAGGAAAATATACATACTTCTAGGCCTAAGAGGAATCGATCCGGTGCGGGATTCGCGCACTCCAAACGCGAGCGGCGCTTGAATTAGCACAGCGCGCGTGACGACAGGGTGCTGCTATATGAAACTACTGGAATGGAGGCGGAATGAAGAGGAATTCATTGACCACTCTTCCTTCTCCAGGGTTGACGCCAGCGTAGACGCGGAAGTGCAAATGAAAGTTCCCGAGGGTTGACTCGCACTTCTTCAACCAGGAGGGTTGAAGAAGTGCGACTCCATGTCTCTTGCCACATAAGAAGGCTGTATTTTAGGTTGTTTGTCTTTTATTGAAATTGAAACAAACGAAAACGATTCAGTCATCCTGTAATGGCGATGGATGGATGAAAAAAACTTTATTATGGTCCATTGGGTCGCGCTAGTTTCCTAGCCCGAAGTGGGCCGCTCCCTCGTTGGGACCGAAAGGCCAAGCCTTTCGTCGACTTCGTGGGTCCAACGGACCCACGAAGCGAGAATGCGTAGAGACTGCGTAGAACTACGTGAGATTGCGTAGAGCTGCGTCCCACCGCTCTTCAGTGTTGTCCTTGTCTCTGCGTAACGCGTAGCAACGCGAGAGCATATGACTAAGGTCTATGGTGTCGTTACATTTATCGCATGTTGAAGGTGTAAAGAACTCCGGATTGATCTTGCTGATTAGAGACGGGTTTGGATAGGTTCTTGTTTGCAAGAGCTTTAGCGTAACGGCCTGAGTTCTGTTCAGTTTACTGTGCGAAGGCGGGGGGAGACCCTGCACCCTAGGTAGAAGTGCTTTGTCAGCTCGTTGTACGTGAGGAGGTGGTCCCTGCAATCTGGAACCTCAGCATCTTCTTGCCTTGTGGCTGCACGGTTGGCAAGTCCTCGTGCAGCGTTGTGGGCAGATTCGTTGAGGTTCGCCGGAGCAGCGGTGATTTGTCCCATATGAGCAGGAAACTGGATGATGATGTAGGGTTTGACGACCTTTCTGTCGAGAATTGCCAGGGCCTGTCTAGAGATGCCTCCTTTGGTAAAAGATCGGACGGCTTCCCTGGAATCGCTGTGGACTTAAATAGTTAACATCGGGAAAAAAATTGTTAGCTGAAAAAAGAAAAGAAAACGTCACAGGTTCTGGGAAGCTAGCTCGATCACAGTTAGCTAAAAAGAGTAAATGAGGTCCGCAAATCCTTCCCCAGACCACACCCAGACCCGCTGGAACTGTAGAAATAAAAGCGCGGGGTATGTCATACGTGTACGAATCTTGCTTTGACGGCTGTGGGTCGGAGTAGCCTTTACGAAGTCTTTCGCCTTCCGTACAGGGATATCTGACAGCGCTGCCTGTGACAGCTGTGGTCGCTAGGAGACCGTCGAGCAAATTATGTACCAGTGCACCCACTTTAATATGCACAGGCGTTTGTTTGCGACTCTAACAGCGCGCGTTCACGACAGACCATTTCGGAAGGGGACCATTTTGGAATCTCTGCTTCACCATTTGTCTCAACAGCGCATGTCGAAGGAATTGTTAAGCCTCTCAAACATGACAGAGTCGTAGAAACGACTTTACAACTGCGTCAACTTGTGCCGGCGGCCAGGATCGTGCGTACATGAGCAGTGTCTCTCCCTCTATTTTATTCTTTTGCTTAAGCATGTCCCTTCCTCAGCTCTCAGTTTTGGGTACCAAACCGATTTTTTTTTTGTTCCTGTTGACCTCCTTGCCTCTTCGACATTTTTGCTTCGCTTTTCTCTTTAACAGTCACGGATGAAGACTTCCGCGATAAGCTGTCTGCACATTTTGACTTCGCTTCTAATATTTGCCTCTCATACTGTCTTAAAGAAAACCTTTCTCTTAGATGCAATGGACTTTAACTTCTGGGGTGTTACGTGCCAAAACCACGATATGATTATGAGGCACGCCTTAGGGAGGGACTGCGGAAACCTCGACCATCTAGGTGCAATATAAATATGTATCTAAGAGCGCTGATCATTGCGGATTCTGTACTCTTCTCCTGTAGCGAATTAAATATGACGAAATGACATGCACGTCTAGCTTGCTCAAGTAACGCAGTGCTTTGCCGTCAGTATCATCGTACGAATAAGCAGCCGCCTTCTCGAGGCAAATACCTATGGCGGCCGGTGCAACAGTTGCGACAGGAACACCCACTTTCGCTGCTGGGAGTCGATCTTGTCTTCCGTTCTCCCGTCCCTACAACACGGCCGGCAGGGACTTGAGCAACCAGGTCCGGGCAGGATTGCTTACTTATATATTTGCGGCACTCGATATTAATGATGTCAGCCCGAGGCATCGCGAAGGAGGGGTGCTTACGTTGCGCCACGGTTATTGGGGAGGGCGCCGCGAATCATCGATCAGCGTCAGCGTGTCCACCCCTGTCTTTCGCGTTTTGTCAGAAGCGACGGAGATGACGAAGTCGGCTCGCATGTCACGGTATCTCTCACTGCACCCCCCTCCTTTACCACCGACCTCTCCTTCTCTTTCCATTCTTGTCTAGGGCCGGCGTTCTCCACCATGTGCGCATTCGCTGTTTCCTGTCTAATCGTGTGCAACTGGTGCGTACTATTACAATGAGAGGCTATTTTCTTATGCTACTATAAAAAGCGCCGTGACTTTTGCCTTAATTCACTTCTGTTTTTGACTTCCGCTGTGCATTTTATGTTTCCACGCACCTGATGGTGCAGAAAACTTATTGTCTCCCGGTATGTTACCTAAGCTGATCGGCAGCTTTGGTATTGCTGCGTGCTGAAAAAACCTAATATGCGCGCAGATTAGACGCAATGTTGGAACCAAAAGACGCGAAGCTTGTTTGAGTAGGCAAGGTAGTAGAGGTAGTAGTGGTAGTGGAGGAGACGTGGTCGGCCCCGTCATCTGTAGAAATTACAACTCTTTGTCCCGAAGACAAAGACAACGAATGGTGTTTGTTGTGGGAAGACTGTTAATGATAGCTGTACGCGCAGAGGAGTACGACAGCTATGTAAATGCATTAGAGGGTTCTATATCCTTTTTGCCAAGGTGAAACATTCCCGTTCTGGGGGAGTGGCAAGGAAAGAGCAAATACTAACCAGTCACACATACCCAGTGACTCAAGTTGTACTTGAGGACGCATACACTTGTAGCTCGTACGCAGTGGACCAAGTTATTCGACAAGACAGCACCCACGAAGTGGGGAGAAGAGGCAAAGAACGCTTTGCGTTTAAAACCCGGTGGTTGGTGGATTCGTGAAGCGCGTTACCCGGGTAAAATTGAAAAAAAAATATATATATATAAATTAATAGGGTTTTACGTGCTAAAACCACGATCTGATTATGAGACACACCATAGGGGGGGACTCCGGAAATTCGGACTATCTGTGGTTCTTTAACGTGCACATAAATCTAAGTACGTGGGTGTTTTCGCATTTCGCCCCCATCGAAATGCGGCCGCTGTGGCCGGGGTTCAATCCCGCGACCTCGTGCTTAGCAGCCCAACACCATAGCCACTAGGCAACCACGGCGGGTACCAGGGTAAAATCAAGCGAAACACACGGAGTAACCTGGTCTCAGTATCTGACAAAGTGATGCATGTGTATTCTTTTTATGCGCGATTTCATTCTGTGCTGGTGACATGTTTCACGAACACACTGCCTCTTTGCCCTTGTTTAAGGTACTTTTAGCCGTCCGGATCTTTGTTATAGACTGTAAAGAAAAAATTTCTGGGGATTACGGAGAAACCTGCACTGTAAAGTGCTGCCAACCATGTTTCTGTAATTAGTAAGCGGTAGAGCTGGGAGAAAGGACAATCCGTAATACGGAAAGTCTGTTCCATCACGTAGCATCCGCAGTGAGAAATACTGACGTATTCTGTAATTTACAAAAGAGGTGAGTGTCTTGTAAAATTTACAAGACACTGATGCATACAAGTCGCTACGTTGCTTCGAGAGTTCATGAATGCGATAAACCAGGGTTAACAGATCATACACGCACAGATTACCACGTTGCATAGCACACATGAAAAACGAAAGGCACCCGGCATCTCAAGACACATACCGAGAATCAACTCTACAAGCATGTATAACTATGCTCTCAGTGTTATTGACCGATAAGTGTACTTAAAAAAAAATTAAGATGAATTGGTTTTTGCCCCATATGATATATGTCTGTCTCCACTTGAGTTGCTGGTGAAGCTGCGTACAATTGTTAAGTGAAAATAATAAATTAAGAAAAATCGAAAACATTAATGCGGCCAGTATTCCCAGATACTTCTTGCAATTACATGCATGCCATTGAAAAACAAACGTACATTACGTTTTTTTATGAATGAATGAATGAATGAATGAATGAATGAATGAATGAATGAATGAATGAACTTTATTTCTTGTCCGAGCGAGGGGAGACTGGGACTAAAGGCACGAAGGCCTGACAGAGGTCCCGGACCCCAAAGTTACAACAGGAGTTATAATCAGTACAAATGAACGCATATAAAACGTACATACATTTCACTCAAGAGAACAGAATTTCAGTAACAAAAACTATCACATTATTTGTTCATTGGACTGAGGAAGCCGCATAAACATTGGCACAAATGCTATCTATATGGACTCTTTGATAGGTCATACAAGCATACAAACAGATGCAATAAAAAGAAAATATGAATAATTAGTGAAAGCAAATGTCATCGGCGAGTAACGCACTATGCACTTTTTGAAGGAGCTTTCTGAAGCTTTCTGAATTTAACAGTTCTCCTACCTTGTTTAATATTCCTATCGGGTGATATATGAACGTTTGTTTTCCCTAATTTGTTCTTGTTTTCGGTAAATGTCTGATATTGTAGTGAATAATGATAATTTCAGCATTGTCTGTTTCGGTGAATAATTTTCGTTTATGCATGGGGATCACAAGCTTGTTATTATATTGTGTCTGCTCAAAAAAGGGAGTAGTGTTGAAATAATGAAGCTGTTTCAAGGTCTACAACATGGCCATGGTAATTTCATTATATACGAAGGATTCATTTCTGTAAAAGAATTCACTTGTTGTAGTTTGTTTTTGAAGTTCTTCCCCAAACCAGGACCCCGCAGCAGAGTTTAAAGGAAAGCATTGTATAGCTGTTGTTTGAGCTAAAGCGGAATCAGTTGGGTTATCCTGTATCCCTATATGCGATCCCCAAGATAAATGTTCATCAAACCATACGCCTCAGAATTTTTGTTCTTCGATATGGTTAATTGCCGTACCATTGAAATGAATGTTAATGTCATTGGGTATGTTCTTGTTACGAGCCCCGAATAAAATGCATGTTGTAAATAATGTATACTGTAAATGTAGTTGTAAAGAGTGAGTGTCAGTGTTTGTGAAACGAATTTTCTTCCGCTTATATAATAAATATAACACCCATGAAGCGCATCACAGAAAAAAAATTTCGTGCTCAAATTTTACGCCCATTACGTCCGCATATTTTATGACGGAACGATTGTCCCTTTTATTATGGACGTCAAATTACGGATTCTGTTAGGCCCGCCAAATCACGGATTTTTTTTTGCAGTGTACATGTATCAGCCAGTCATTGGTCTTTATACTCCTGCTACTGCACCGCCAACACATTTCCAAACGCACTGTTAACGTTGTCCTTATACCTCGGTAATGAGGGCAATGATGGCGAAGTACCAACTGATGAAGAATTCACATGATTCGGCAGCATTGACCTTATGCCGCCAAACTTATTTTAATTATCTAGGCCTATCTCACTGCATGCTTAGAAGAAGTATTCAACTAATTAGACTGGGATGGCTTAGGAGTGAAGATCAGCGGCGAATATTTCAGCAACCTTCGGTTTGCAGATTACATTGCCGTGTTCAGCAACACTGAAGATAAATTGTAACAAATGCTTGAGCACCTTAACCGAGAAAGTGCATGAGTGGGGTTGAAGATTAGTATGCCGAAAGCAAAGGTAACCTTCAATAGCCTGGCAAGGAAACAAGAATTCATGATCGCCCGTCAGCCTCTAGAGTCCGGACAGGATCGCTTGCGTTTATCTTGGTCAGTTACTCGTAGGAGGCCCGGACCACGAGAAGGAAATTTACTGAAGAATAAAAATAGATTGGAGTGCACACGCCAAGTATTACGAAATACAGACTGGGTGTTTGCTATACTGTCGTTGAAAAGAATAGTGTGCAATCACTGCACTCTCCCTGCGCTAACACGCGGGGCAGTAATTTGGAGGTTAACAAAGGAGCCCGAGAAGTTAAGGAGGGTGCAAAGAGCGGTGGAATGAGAAATGTTAGCCGTAGCACTAGCAGATAGGAAGAGAGCGAGGTGGATCAGAGAGCAAACGGGTGTAGTCGGTATTCTATTTGACATTAAAAGAAAAGAAAAGCAGCTAGTGGGCAGGTCATGTAACGCGTAATGCAGATAACCGGCGGACCATCAGAGTTGCAGAATGGGTGCCAACGTTAGGGAAGCGTAGTCGAGGGCGCCAGAAAATTAGGTGGGATCACACAATTATGAAATTTGCAGGCTCAAGTTGGAATCACCTAGCGCAAGACAGGGAGGGGTATTTGGAGATCGTTGGGAGAGGCCTTCGTCCTGCAGTGGGCATAAAAGTAAGTTGCTGCTGCTGCTGCTGCTGATGATGATGATCTCGCTTATACCGAGAAAGAACAATGGGAGTCAATTTGTTGAACTTGGCCGTGCATGTGATGCACTATTGGTGGCATTAAAATTGCTTAACTGGAGCTGAAGGTTACATTGAAACGAAACGTGTGCTGAGGAAAGCGAAGACAGCTTTTGATGGCGCCGTGGCCGGAGGATTGGTTAGTGCGACAGTGACGTAGCTGTCCCGTGGCGCTTTCGTCAAGGCAGAGAGGCTAACCGAAAAGCAAAACTACGCCCACAGCCGTCACTGAGTATGGATCGCGTACCACGCAGCAATTTGACAACGGGCGGGCTAACTACTTCAGTGTCGTGCAACTTGCGCTCTTGCCAGTTTTGTATGGGGTTCGTTTAGCATACGCACTGCAGACTCGAATCGCTTTTGCATCTTCGCGTTCATTTCGGTGGCAAGAGCAGGCATTGTGCTCGCAGACCATATCTCGCGCTGTATGAAGTTTCTAAAATGGCAGTTGGTCACGCTGGACTTAACATTTGAGAAGGAAAGAAGCCTAGCAGCTGAAGACGAAGAGAGTTGAGAGGGAACGCGATCGTAGGGAGAATATGAGCGAAGGCAAGGTGGTTGCGAATCAGAGATGTCCTGGTGAGTATGAGTCGAAGAAGCGCTCAATGGTAAATGAGCAGCGATTAATCGGCAAAAAAAAAGACCCTTCACCGTTGCAGATTACCGAGAAGTGTGTACGGGTGTATGAGAGAGGCACCTGCCTAAAAAAATTTCATTTTTGAGGGACATGCATTTTTGTTCGGATTATCGCTGGGGCACAATATCACACAACAGCGGTGTACATTCACAATCATACAGGAGCTATTAGGAGAATTGGTTACCTCGAGTAAGTTAAATTAATGCAGAAGACGTCTTCGTTGTATCTGGTACAGGGACATGTCGAAGCTAACGGGCACTCTTGTGGCATCGTCTACTGCGCCGTATGGCTACGGCATACTCGAGATATCTGAACTGCTTGGAGAGGACACGATGTTTCAATAGGCGTTCGCTGATGTGGTATTTGGTTAGTAGATGCCTTTGGTTAAAGAGAACCAGAAACCAAGAACCGCAACAAGTTAACGAATAAAAAGCGTACGTAAGAAAGTAAACAGCCGTAAGAAAATTTGTATTTGATACATTAATTTTTTTGCCACGCACATAATTAATGAAAAAAAGATAGTACAAAAAGTGCTCTTGCTAAATATTGATCAGACTTTCTTATCATCCCGGGTAAGCTGATTTAACGAATTTTTATTAAAACTGACCTGATGTTCTTCTACGTTCCTAACTTTGGGCTGTGTGCTTTTCTTTTTTAATCAAATCGCTTGATGGACATTTCTGCGACTTCAGTTCATGTTTTTTTGTTCCCTATCTTCGAGTCTCTTCACGTGACCCAACTGTATGTTTGTGTGTGTTGGGGTGCATTTCGTTTTATTCCTGCTCCTTTTCTTATGTTCAGTTCTCGAATTTTTTTTAACCTGTCGAATAATTATGCGCAAAATGGGAGTAGCCGGGACCACAAAAGCGTCAACATCTCGTAAATATTATGCGTCAGAAATAATCATGGCGCGATTGCCTTCTTCTTCGTTTTTTAGCGCTCTGGAGAAAAAAAAATCCGGCAGCAGAACATTGGTTACGCTTTTATGGAACTCATTGAATTGGATATTCTAATGGGCCGAATCGGTGCAGTTGGCTATGAGGACTCCATTGTGGAGGGTTGCGGATTAATATTGTATTGACTCACTGGGGTTCTTCGACGGGCACCTAAAACATGTTGCACTTTCACGTTGAAAACGCTGTTTAAAACAACGTTTCTATGTTTCGTTTCTCCAAGAATGCAGTCGCCGGAATACGAACCCGCATCCTCGCGCTCAGCAGCGCAAGGACATAGCCAGAGTAGTGGGTTCGAAGGAACAGGCAGACAGAGAGAGAGAGAAAGCAAAAAGAAAAGAAAATGAGATAAAAAAGATGCTTGACAGCGCGCCGCATCATGGTTTCACGTGTGTTCTCCTCATAAGACAACTTGAGAAGAATGCTGTGCCACGCATACTCGCGCTGTATGGACGGCAGTGGTTATGCAAGTATGGTGACTCGAGCTGAAGGCAGTGTGAACACAAGGAAACATGGAAAGAGAGAGTGAACACCTTTCGAGTACACAGCAGTCTTTCCTACGGGCAACACAGCTGGAGAGTTTGTTAATCGTGTCTTGATCTGGTGCATCGATACTTTATAACACTAGAGCACACCAATCCCGTCGTTACGTGCGTACTGAAATCCCCAGGACCCGACACAACGAATCCCGGTGAACGACGAAGCTCCCTGCCACGGAAATGAGGGGCCAGTAAGACAAAGAGCTTCTGCAATCGGAGTTGGGGCGTATGTATTCGGCACTTCGCTCCCGGACGTAGCAATATGCACCTGCTCTTTTCTCACTTTATCTCGGTCTGGTTTGTGTTTGATGCGCCCAGCACAAAGACATGAGACCCGTATGCTTGCGGGCACCCGTTTATCGCTTTCGACGATGCAGTGGGGGTAAGAGCCCACAAGAGAAAGCAATCGCATCGGGCACTTAGGGGATCGGAGAGCTGGACTGACGAATAAAGCACAAAGTTACAGGACGAGTAAATCCACCGTACTTAGACACGATGCGGGTCGTTCGAACACGGGCGCCGACAATCACGATCTATTGAGCAACTCTCTCTGGGAGCAGTTCAGGGCGATACTGCCGCAGTAGACTACTTCGGATGAGAATGTGAGCGCATATATCTTGCTCTCCTTCGCTCGCGGATGACACCAGGATACGCGCAACGTTTTACGTCTCCTCTGAGGGAACAGCCCGTAATCGAAGTGCAGACGAGGTGTTATACAGAGGACATAAAAGAGGTGCTGCCGAGATGGATGACATTTGTCTTGTGTTCAAGTTTTTATAGCTCGTTTTTCCTGATCAGAAAAAAAAAATATATTACGAAGACAGAGACGCCTTAAATACGGCAACATGACCTCCACGAGTGAGAAATAAAAAAAAGAAAAAAAAGAAAGAATGGGTATGCGATTTGCGTGACCGACAATTAACCGCCGAGGTAAGAAATGCGATGGGTAGATATCGGACAAAAAGAGTAAATAATAGTTTACAGACACGTACTGTATCGTTGGTGAATTGGCACTAGACATCAAACATTTACGTACCCTGTCGTAGTTAGGAGGCATACACGAGGAGGAGGGGAAATAGACGGAAAGACAGGGATGTTAGCCAGTTCTCAGACCGGCTGGCTACCCTGTGCTGGGGAAAGAGGGGAAGGGGAATAAAAGATAATAGAAAAGAGATATTACGAAAGAAAGGGAAGATAAAACAGGGAAGGATGCTTGTATTGCAACTAACAATGTGAAATCTGTGCACGACAACTCTTTCCTCGAGAAGTAAGCCAAGTTAT
Source organism: Dermacentor albipictus (assembly GCF_038994185.2). NCBI lineage: Eukaryota > Metazoa > Arthropoda > Arachnida > Ixodida > Ixodidae > Dermacentor > Dermacentor albipictus. Next base: position 106,572,825 of record NC_091824.1, on the reverse strand, counting down.
CAGAACAAGCTGAGGATTTGGCCGTGAAATATAGGACCGTTGGGAGCAATGTTGAGTGGTTATCCCCGCTTCCCGCTTGGATTTTCGCTCCGTATTTAATGACGTCGGTGACTTATGAAGCCAGTTTCTCAAATGAGAATCATTCCTCGTATTATTTGTAACTACTTAGCAGTGCATCTTCACAGCGTCTGAACAATCATTTATGAAAGCTTACTACTTGCCACTAGCTTGGTGATATCATCGCCAAGGTGCCAAAATTAAAGCTGTACTTCTAATTACTGAACAACATGATGCTGACTGGCAAGCCTTTACGGGTTTATTTTCTTTATGTAAAAAAAAAATGAAAAGGAAGGCGAGTTGAAAAAATTCTCCGAGAGTTACGATATTCCCAAATAGAAAATCTGAGCGCAGCTCTATAGGTGTTTTCATTTCGCGATATATTGGCTGGAGCGGACAATCTGTCTCGTGCGGTACGTTGCAAACGGAGCGCGAAGTGCGGCGCGACTGCCTCGCTAATCGGTATATCGCTAGAGGCAGCGCGTGGTTGACGTCAAGACGCGGTTAGCAGCAGCCGTCATGGACAAACCTCCACTCATGCAGCGCTTGTTTCCATACAGACGACGCGCGCTACCTTCGCCCCATTTCGTAGCCATCGTCGCCGCAAAGCGTTACGCTTTTGTCCTCCCGCTTTCGCCCTACCTTCCTCCTCCGCTTTCCACCTCGCGGTTGCGCTGCACCCGCCTCCACCACTTTCCTCCTCACTCTCTCTTCGCTATCGCCGTCTTTCTTCTCTTGCTGTGCTCCGCGTTCGCTCTTTGATCCTTCGCTGTGCTCGCTCGCTCGGGTACGAGGGACGCGGACGCTCGCCGCAGGATTGGGCGCCTGAAAGCTGCGCTCTAAAATATTGTTTGGATGATGATGATGATGATGAAGCAACATTTGCTGGGCCCGGAATAAATCGGTGGTGCACGCAGGCACCAGACGGGGTGGTTCCCTAGTTACGGGACCCATATGTTTCCAGCAGCTCCTGGCCCCTGTCCGTCAGTGCGAGCTGAATCGGTAGGGCGGGGCTGGATAACAAGGTCTCCCATCGCTCAAGGGGTTGGGGTTTGGGGGTGTTGGTGGGAAGGGGAGGAGGGGGGGTCTTGAGCTCTGTGCACTCTGCCAAGACGTGCGGCAGGGTACCCTTTTCTCTTCTGCAAAAAGGACAGAGCATATCGTATTCCGCAGGGTACATGCGGTTCATGAGTACGGGGTGCGCAAGCGATCCCGCCTGCGCTCGACGCAGGATCGTCTGTTGTTGCCTGGTGAGTTTGGGGTGCGGTTCTGGCAGTCTGCACCTTTCCTCTCGATACATCCGGGTAATGTCCCGAAAGCTGGTAACCGGGTGCGGTAGCTCTTCCGGCTCGTGCTCGGCCCGGATCGACATTTCTCGGGCATGGTAGTCGGCGATGGTGTTGCCTGCTACCTGCGAGTGAGCCGGGACCCACACGAGCTCTATGGCTCCTCCCGGAGGCTTGTGCTTGGCTAGAATGGCTCGGGCCGCGGAGGAGATTACCCCCCTGCGGAAGCTTCTGTAGGCTGTCTTTGAGTCGGTGACTACGGTGTCCACGCTCGGCTGTGTGAGTGCGAGGGCCACGGCCACTTCTTCGGCAACTGCGGGGTCTGCTGTCTTCAGGGACGCGCTGACGATCAGCCTGTCTTTTGATGTAACCACCACCGCGGCACGGTCACTGTGTTTTCGGAGCGAGGCGTCCGCGTAGAGGACCCTGGGGTTCTCTTCCAGTTTCCGGGCTAGTGCTTTAGCTCGCGCGGTGCGCCTCTCGTCGTTTGGATGACAGCCAGAAATAAGTAGCTTGTGGATCATGCACAACTATGCCATTAGCGTCATTTATAGTCTGCTAAGGGCAGCGCGGGAGTCCGCAAGAATTGCAATCTTCGATGTGGTTGACTGTCCTTTTGCACATGTTATAAAGCAACATCAATCACAGCTAGCTCTCCAGTTGTCAATGAGGCTGGATGCGGTATGCGAAATGCACATCGTATTTCAGTCGAAGTGCAGAAGAAAGCTGCAGAGGCTCAGTCAAGGAAGGTATGATATATGGCAGAGACGCACAATTCCTATACTCCAGCCGAGACTGCATATGTAGGGCAGGGTCCTGGCTTTTCGTGCGTGCTGAGAAGTTTCTTTGTGTCTCGCTTTCAATAAGGCGTCACGGCTCACGTCTTGCGAGGGATGGAAGTTTCGCAAAGCTCTTTTGTATCAGAAAGGTGTAGCAGATGTTGGCACTGGCGTATAGGCGAAGACGAGCAATATTTCAATTCTTTAGCGGCGAACTTTATGTACCAACCTACAGGGAAAAAAAAGTGATTTCTCAACATTGCGCACGCCTTTGGAAAGTTCTTCTTACTCTTGGCGTCGGCTAAAGGAAGAGTAATATACAACGCAAGAATGCACGAGCGAGCGTTTTTGGAGCAGCTTGGCTGATCCGATGTCTGTGAATGAAAGTGCGAAGTGGCAACGAACGGAGTCGCTTGGAGATACAGCAGGCGGCGTTGTTTGAGTTGACGGCGAAACACGAATGGGAATCTTGGCGTTCTGAATGTCAATGCATGCTCCTTTATTGGCAAAGTCTTGAACGAGGACGAAAACACAGAAGCAGACGGAAATAAAAAGCAAACTGTGCGCTCAAACGCAGAAAAGAAGGGGATAAGAAAAAGGTGAGACTGAAGCGTTCGCGGCGAGTATTTGTAGCTTCGTTGAGGAAATTTTCCGCTTCTACAAAGTGTTGAACAGAACAGGCCTCCTTGCACCTATATGTCGTTTTATCATCATCGTCACTACCATCATAACCCCCACCTCCACCACTGTTGCGGTGTCTCAAGAAAATCGGACTAGAAATTTGTATTATCACCCCCCCCCCTTTTTTTTTCGTTCGTTAGGCCTGGCTTCAATCACCAAGCTTCCAATTTTGCTATTTTAAGCCTGGCCCTGAGTGATTATGCAATAAAACAGAAAGCATGAATAGAAAGTTGTACTAGTGGGCATCAGTTAACTACATCGGCTAACTAAAGTCGTCCCGCGCCAGGACTAATCTTTCCTCAACTGCGAAGCTTTCCTCATGAGAAACTCCTACGGTAATTTTTTTGTAGCTTCGTGCAACGTTCGGGTGGATAATAATTTTTTTTTATATCGGCCAAACGGGGCGTTGCATCAACGACCGCATGCGTGTGCACTTCAACAAATTTCAAAAACGGGCAAAAGATAGTCAGTTGTCGCTACATTGCAATGAATGCGGCTGCAAGCCATCCTTCGAAGGTGTAACATATTTGTCAAAATATCGTGATGACCGCGCACGCCTTATATCCGAAGCCTTCCACATTCACGTTAGTGGTGATGCATGTGTAAGCCTCCCGTCCATTTCTCTCCTTCCAAAGGAGATAGCCTTCTTATCACATTAATTGTATTCCCCCTGCGCATGCCCTATCCTGTAGATTCTGTAGTTTCAGATAGCGGCGGAGCATATATATGCTGACTGACGGAATAAACACACTTTGGTTGTTAGTCAGCGCCGTTGTCTGTGTCCCTTCACTCGTCCTGTCGTTTAGCGCTGTTTTTATTGCTCGGAAAAATTTTTCCTTGTGTGAGACTTCCTCCACCTTGCGCGATTCCGCAGATCTGATTTGCCATATTCAGTGTCCTTGTGCTTCGAGCTGTAGATTAATTCGCTCTCGCACTGCGATCTGCTGGCCTCCTGGTTTGTTCAGATGATAGAGCGACCATCCTGGAAAGACGTTGGTCCTAGGTTAGAATACGGGACCAGGTCAACTTTACCATCAACTGAGAAGCTTTATTTCTAGGAAACCCGTATCGGGTTGCTTGTACTAGGTGGTACAGGTAAAGCTAGAATAAAAAAATAATCAGCTGAAAACTAAAGTATTGTTAAACAGTCTCGGAAGAGAACAGCAGTTTACGATAGGTAGCGAGGCACTGGAAGTGGTAAGGGAATACAGCTACTTAGGACACGTAGTGACCGTGGATCCGGATCATGAGACTGAAATAATCAGAAGAATAAGAATGGGCTGGGGTGCGTTTGGCAAGCATTCTCAGATCATGAACAGCAGGTTGCCATTATGCCCCAAGAGAAAAGTGAACAACAACTGTGTCTTACCAGTACTCACGCACGGGGTAGAAACCTGGAGGCTTACGAAAAGGGTTCTACTCAAATTGAGGGCGACGCAACGAGCTTTGGAAAGAAGAATGATGGGTGTAACGTTAAGGGGGCATAAGAAGAGAGCAGATTGGGTGAGGGACCAAACGCGAGTTAATGACATCTCAGTTGAAATCAAGAAAACGAAATGGGCATGGGCAGGGCATGTAATGAGGAGGGAGGATAACCGATGGTCATTAAGGGTTACCGTTTGGATTCCAAGAGAAGAGAAGCGTGGCAGGGGGTGGCAGAAAGTTAGGTGGGCGGATGAGATCAAGAAGTTTGCAGGGGCGACATGGCCCCAATTAGCACATGACCGGGCCAGCTGGATAAGTATGGGAGAGGCCTTTGCCCTGCAGTCGGCGTAGCCAAGTGCAAACGCTTGGTGTTTACGGCGCAATCTTCGTCCGTATTACGAGCCGCTCGCCGTCGCAGCGCACATTCCTGCTTCTGTTCTCGACAGTGTTCTTCGTAGGTGTACTGTTCTTCTGCAGTCCTCACCGAACGCGGCCTGCCAATTGCATGGGTGGAAGGGGTGGAAGGCAACTGATCTAAGGTTACGTGGTTTGTCTATAGAGCCCGTGACGTCAAACCGCAATCCATACTAAACGGTGTCTATTACGGTTTTATTTTTTATTGCAATGTTTTTTTTTATCATAATAATTCTTGACACTTCTCGTGATTAAAAGCAGCTGGGGCATACCCGGCGATCGCTTTTGCCTTATGCTTTAGCTCTTTTAGCTCTGGGCTGGCCGCCCTCTTTTTTGCCTACGTACACAAACCGCCAGAACCTTGCGTAACACAGCTCCGCTGTAAAATAAACCGTTTTGAAAACATTGCGCCCCCCACAGGTGCCCTAATATAACCCCAAAACACAGCTGCTCAAGTGTAGTTTACCAAGGCCCACTATCTTAAAGAAAAGTAACAAATAACCTTAAAGGTTGAACTTCAAAGTAGCGATGCAGAAATAGCGACTACCATCGATCCATACGCAAGTTGTTTGTATGCATATAGTGTATTTTCACTCTTAGCAAACACTTAAAAGAAAAGAGTACCACGTTGCCGGTTTCACCCATTGCATTTTCTGCCGAGAAAATTTTAGAAATTCCGGTTGAGTTTCTTTTAAGCAAAAAATAAAAAAATAAATGAAGAGCATTCTTTATTTGAGCAATCCTATTCATCGCCAATTTACTGCGCTGCCTATCCCTTAGTTTCGAGTCGGCCAAGAATGCAAGAAAGCGGTATTTTCATGAGTGCGGATGTCAAGGTGAGTTTAGCCCCTGCTGAAAGCTTCTGTAATGGAATCGGCGATGTTGTCTATGGAAAGGTGCTTGGAAAGCTGCGCATGCTGATCGATCCCCTTTGATGGCCGTTCGGTGTTTCATATAGTGCAGGCTTTGCTCTACACTTGAAACCAACGTCAGCCCAATTGAAGGGGCCTTCGTGCTGTTTTTCGGCGCTCGGTTTCTCATGCATATCCCAGGTGGAACCCCAGGTGGTCTTAACTAATCCGGGAGTTCTTCACTATAGTGTGCCTAATATTTAGATCGCGCGTTTGGCCCGTATAATCCCAGAATTAATATTTTTGTGCGTCCTGCGTTACTCTTAAACGTGCTTCCTTGTAGGTTGTAGGAAGTGAAGCACTTTGGGCAGGTGTCGAAAAATTAACATTCATGTAATCCCCATCCTATGGCAAACTTGTGGACAGCCGGAAACCTCTTAACAAGGGAGCTTCATATCTATGCAAATGATTTCTCTTTCACTTAGCTCGGTCTCCAGTAGGGCACTAAAGATGGTGAAGGCAAATGACAGAATTGGGACTCGCTTTCTGCAGCTGTTGTTATTTCCTATGCAGCCAACGAACACGTCCTGCTTGCTTGCGCCGTGGCACAACCTTGTTACTGCTAGGTGCTGTGCTCGTTGAGTTGAAGTTTTGCCAATCATCTTATGTAGCCTATCTCTGGAGGCCTAATTCTTGCTAGCGGGAAAAAAGAAGATATCTGCCGTCGGCATAATAAAAAGGACAAGTAAACTGAGAAGGATGAAGGGGGATACTTGCAACAAATTGGTTATTATTATTATTATTATTATTATTATTATTATTATTATTATTATTATTATTATTATTATTATTATTATTCAATTCCTGTTAAAATGATCCGTATATTCAAGAAGATTGCTGCGCCTGTATATACTTTGGAGTTTCTCTCTACAAAAATGAGTGTTCCGCGTGTTGCATAGGATTGTTTTAATGCTTCGAAATTTTAAGTTGCGAGATATGGTTGCTTCAGTCATTCAACAATAAACTTTTCGGAGAGACCGGCGAAATATCTGTTGCCATTGTTCGGCATCGGACTTTTGCGCTGGGTGACCCTGGTTAAATCCCGCCCCATTCAGTTTAGTTTATTTCTTTAATAAGGAGGAGACATACATGTTTACACAAGTATACAGAAGGAGGTCCCAGGGCATGTGGCTGAAAGGGAACCTCCTGTCAGAAAATATATACATTAAAGCAAATACAAAACCCGTAATTGAACCCGTAATTTTTTTAGAGCGCAGCTCTTTGGCGTCCGTTCCTGGGTTTCGCGTCGTCGTCGGCGTTGTCGTCGGCCTCGTAACCAGCTCCGCCCCCCTTTCATCCCCCCAGCGCTAGCAGCGACCGACTGATACCGCTGGATGCCGCTGACGCCGCTAGAGAGTCAAGATAACGTGACTGCATAGAATACCGTCGCCGCCATGCAGAAAGAGGAGGAAAGGGTCCCCCCCCCCCCCCCCTGTTCTTGTGTGGCGGATAGGGTGCTCTTCAGTTGCCGACGCGCCGGTTATTTCACGTAGGCCCCGGCACGTCGACGAATACGTGACCACCTTCCCACGGCTAGACCTGGTTCTTAGCGCTGCGGAAGCGAGGGTATCATATTGTTTGTGTCGGCATCGGCGGCGTTGTCCCTGAAACCAACTCCGCAGCTGGGGTTGACTCACTATCGGCGTCAGCGGCATCAGTCAGTCGCTGCTATCTCTTCCCTCCTCCCTTTATCGTGTTGTCCGCTTGCTGCGCGCGCTTCTGCCCCCATCGTTTGCCGCTGGGTGTACACGCCGCCCCCCTCCCCCCTCTTCCTGCGAGTCTCCGGTTGTCAAAGCGCCGGCTCGAACTTAATTCCTTTCTTCGCTCCTCCTCCAATGCAACCCCTGTGCGGTGGCAATCAGAGAGCCAGATCGGTGGCGGCGGATCTGTATATGTGCACCGCCCGAGCCGAAATTGCCGCTGCCGTTCGCCCTGTGCGGTGGCAATCAGAGAGCCAGATCGGTGGCGGCGGATCTGTATATGTGCACCGCCCGAGCCGAAATTGCCGCTGCCGTTCGCCACTGCGAAATTATCTGCCAGTTCTTTCTGAGCCATGAGCGAGACGACCGATGGAAGTCCTCCGTCTGCTGCTGCTGCTGCTGCTGCTAAACGAGCTGCCAGAGCAGAGGCCCAGCGCCGTCGCCGTCAGAATCCAGAGGTGCGTGCCGCCGAAGCAGAAGCTTACCGTCGCCGCCGTCGAGATGATCCAGGAGTACGCGTCGCCGAAGCAGAGGCTAAGCGCCGCCGCCGAGAAGACCCTGCCGTTCGCGCCGCCGAAGCGGAGGCTCATCGCCGCCGTCGAGAGCAACCAGCAGTAAGCGAGGCTGAAGCAGAAGCTCATCGCCGCCGCCGAGAAGACCCTGCAGTTCGCGCCGCCGAAGCGGAGGCTCATCGCCGCCGTCGAGAGCAACCAGCAGTAAGCGAGGCTGAAGCAGAAGCTCATCGCCGCCGCCGAGAAGACCCTGCAGTTCGCGCCGCCGAAGCGGAGGCTCATCGCCGCCGTCGAGAGCAACCAGCAGTAAGCGAGGCTGAAGCAGAAGCTCATCGCCGCCGCCGAGAAGACCCTGCCGTTCGCACCGCCGAAGCGGAGGCTCATCGCCGCCGTCGAGAGCAACCAGCAGTAAGCGAGGCTGAAGCAGAAGCTCATCGCCGTCGCAGAGAAGACTCTACCGTTCGCGCGGCCGAGGCCGAGGCCATCGCAAACAAAGGCTCGCAAACAGTCAGGGTGCAACAAATGCTTTCCGGCGACAGTTTACAGACAATCCGTTTGGAAGTTTGTGTTCAGTGTGTGATCGGCTCTGGTAAAATAAAAAAAAAATTCTGTGATAGCGCATACATGTGTTGCTCGATTTCTTTGCCTCAATCTATCGAAAAGGTGAAACAGCTTATTTGCTGCGCTCAAATTTCGCATTAGGAAGTAACGTAATCGTCGGTAATTTTTTTATGAAGAGGTTCGAAATGAGGCGAGACATGTACTTACCTTCCACAAAGGGCCCGGTATGCGAGGCAAAGAACGCTTCGCGTTAAGATATGCATCTGCGTGTATGCGCTGCTGTCACGTTCAGAGCGCGTGCCTTCGTTGCCGAAGCTTGAAATTGAGTACTGTGGAGGGATGCCCTTTTAAGACAGGGCCAAGTAAGGCACTGGAATAAACAAACCGGAGCGCTTCCGTTTGTTTATTTCTCTGCCTTGTTTTGTCCCTGTCTTAAAAGCGCTCCCTGCGGCCACGACTTGTAGTTCCAACTCGCCCGAGAAGCAGCACTTGGAAATTGAGGAGTGCGCATTACTCAGGGCCACGTAGGATCGTGAGATGAAACGACGGTATGGCGCAGGTTTTATTATGACCTATAAAAGTTGCAAGATTTCCAAGTTAAAATAAAAACGCTTCTCTAGATGTAGATTCTACAGGATAATAGATGAAAGTCCTTTAAAATGATAGGAGTAAATGTGGCACGAGAGAAAAGTGGCTGAATGTGAAAAAATATGTAGAGAAAGCAGACAGACAGACAGCGAGAGAGAGAGAGAGAGAGAGAGAGAGAGAGGAGGGAGAAAGGGAGGGAGGGAGGGAGGGAGGGAGGGAGGGAGGGAGGGAGGGGGGCAGGAAAAGCATCGATGTCAACCAGACGAGCGTCAGGTTTGTTCACCTACACTGGAAGTAAGAAAAAAAATGAAATAGAAATAGGAAAGTATAGAAAAAGTGAATGCTGCCCGCACGTGGGAGCATACAGAGGCGGGCAGCAAATGCCTACTTCAAGCCGGCGCACTTCAAGAACTGCAATACTTCGTGGATAGCCTTGTGAGCCGGCGACAGATGTGGCCCCGTTTTGAGCATATTTGACTCAGAAAAGGGCCTAGAGCCCAGCTGGCTTACAGTTCGGAGAGGCAGCCGTCTGATGTCTGAAGGCCTGAAAACTCAGTGAAGAGAAATAAGCAGTCATGTGAGGAAATTATTGTGTGCTTGAGAAACACCATCAGCTCTTGGCTTGACTATTCAATGTGCGTGTAATACACAGATGTCTCTTCAGCAGCTCCAGGAAATAGGTGAGGATGTCGCATATCTGGGAGTTGTTGTGGTCGCCGAAGCTCCCTAACAAAGACGGGGAAAAATGTCCTGCTCGTGATCTTAAAGTTTTCGTAGCCTGCTTTACTTTCTTTGAATGCAATTTTCTATAATATAAAATGGAATGCGCAAATATTAATGTAAGAATAACGAGTCACATTGTTACTTCTTCACACGGTACTTCTATAGTATAGCTTAGTCCAAGAGAGAGATAAAGAGAGAGAGAGAAATCAAGGGGACGAAAGGCAGGGAGGTCAACCAAACGAGCGTCCAGTTTGCTACCCTACACTAGAGTTGAAGGAAAGGGGGAAGACAAAGAGGAAAAGAGGAAGAGAGTGAGCACTTAGTGCACGTGGGAGGATGCGCATGCGCCCTATAAGTTGTACCTCAGGCCGGTGCGCTTCAAGTACTGCACTAAAGTACGAAGCGCGCTTTGTGCCAGTGACGGATGTGGCCATGGTTTGAGTGTCTTTGACTTTTAGAACGGTCTCGCGTGCAGTCCCTTTAAAGTTGTATGGAGGGAAAATCACTGGACGTCGTAGTGGGGACAGATACACAATAGGCATGCTCGACGGTTTTCTCGCACCTACAGAGTCGCACATCGGGCTGTTGGAAAAATGCCTGAAAAAGTTCGTAATTAAGGATGAGACTCAGCGAGACCTGAGCGCGCTGTTCATTAACGTTGGGAGTGAGAACTTGTCACTGAGCCATGTGCGCGTAGATGTGTGTTCAGACCATGGCACTTTCGACCCCTGACTCACAAGACGACTCGAAGACCGTCGGACCGTCCTCCTGAGAGATGTAGCTAGAACCTTGCATGCGAGTCGGTAATATCAGCGTGTCATTAAGATGAAGCAGAGAGTCACGACTTATTGGCAGGCTTTTGCTCTTAGCGTTCTTGTCTATTGTTATTTTGAATGATAACTTCCGTGTCAGAAATATGTTGCCAGTGTTTTCCTTTGTTGCTTACTTGTTGCGCGGCTCATTTATGGACCGAGGTAGAGCTTAGGGTCGCCGCGTTAGCCCCCATTTCGTGCTTTCTTTTTTTTGCCGGCTTTTATGATTCACTCTGCTGTCCGTCCGAAAGTTTGATAGAGACGTTGACACACTTATTTTATTTTGAACGCGTCTTCTTTACGCGTGTGGGCAGTTGCTCCGGATACTGATCTATGACTCGAATCCTGCATCAGTCGCTTGTGTTGGTCGGTTCTAAACAAAGCAGTTCCTGCGAAAATTATTGGAGGTAACTCTGGCGCCAGTGTACACGGGAGCTAAAATAATGGCGATTCCGTGAGCATAGGGATGTCGGGTGGTACATAAGTTCACCCAAAAACCGTTCTTCAGGCTTCAAACAAACCGTCTTACATTGCAAATTGCTCATTTTCTACAATAAACTGCGTTATAAGTGCAACGAATTCGCACTGCAATGATTACGCATGCACGCGAGAACTTGCTGCTTTCATGTGCTTAGAAAATCTGATTGCTTGGACATTTAGAAATGCGAGGTGAAACGAACACCTGAAGCCACCTGAACGAAGATTGGAAGCCAGGGTTTGCTCTCGTAATTTTTGTAGAAGACCCAGTGGCTCTAAGAACCTAGCTGCCCTGTTCTGTTTTCTGTGTTTGCTTTTATTTCACTCAATTCAACTCAATTCCCATGACTTTGATTGTCAATCTGCATTACTCGGTTTCGCGTTCATGATATTGTTATGCTCTATTTCGTATTTTATGATTCTGAACAATATTGCGTCAGAATACCAGTTCTAGCGGTTTCTAACTTGAGATTCTCACCATTACTAAAGGTCATTTATACCCGCCGTGGTTGCTCAGTGGCTATGGTGTTAGGCTGCTGAGCACAAGGTCGCGGGATCGAATCCCGGCCACGGCGGCCGCATTTAGATGGGGGCGAAATGCGAAAACACCCGTGTACTTAGATTTAGGTGCACGTTAAAGAACCCCAGGAAGTCGAATTTTCCGGAGTCCTCCACTACGGCGTGCCTCATAATCAGAAAGTGGTTTTGGCACGTAAAACCCCATAATTAATTAATTAAAGGTCATTTATCGCCGTTGATGACATCTGTCGTTTCCTAATTTAAATGTTACGTGTGTTACCTGGGCACCAAGGTAGTGCACGACTTTGGGCTTAGAATCAATTTAATTCGAAGTTAACTAGACAGTTTTCTGTGCCGATTTTCTTTTAATGCGAGGAATATTCTTGGGAGACAACCGTATCTAACCTCTTTCACGCAGTTATTCAATGACAAAATGAAAAGAAGAATAAGAATAAGAAAATGAAATGACGGTTACGAGTGTATGACGCGAATGTTTAAGCATTAGGCTGTGGTGCAGGTTAGGTGTTATCGCTCCCGATCTCGAGCACCATGCATGTGCTCAAGCCTGAGGGCAGAATTAGTATGTTCCGCTCTGCCATTTTTGAAACCGAATGCCCCTGCCTCTGGAGACCCTCAGCTAACATTCGCCACGTCCGGACTGTAGTCCGCTCGCGGAGTCCAGTCAGACTTGCCTCCGTGATCGTCCTGCGCGTGCGCCTCCGTTAAGTTTCTCGCGACCACTTTCACGATACTGCAGGCGTGGTGCGGATGCTGTCGGTATGTTCCGCCACCCGCGAGCTTCTTTCCGTTTAGGAACCTTAGTATTGCGTAGGGTGCGGAGACGCAAGTGCTTGCAAGTGGGTTCCCTAGTTGATGCTGACTTATTGGCATACATACGCTTTGAAACGGGGCGGTGATAAATACTTACCTAGCCTACTTGGGGTAATCAGGTATGCTGTACATGCTTTTCGTTGTAGAGTTATTTGTATAGATCTCATTAATATCTTTTTTTCTCCCTCTCAAAACTTCTAAATCTACCTTGTACCGCTACCTATGCCTGTAACCGATTCGGTCGTATAAATCTCTTCCCTGCTTTCTTTCCAGCAATACTTGGTGGGTCGCTTGCTTATAAGTGACACGAGGAGGGCCACACCACCTGGGGGTGTTGGAAGGAACTGCGACCGAATTGCACGCTCTTATTGGCGCATCTCTAAACTAAACTAAACTAAACTAAACTAAACTAAACTAAACTAAACTAAACTAAACTAAACTAAACTAAACTAAACTAAACTAAACTAAACGACGCATCTCGACAAGAGACGCGCACCACACTTCAGCGACGAGTGCACCTCACACCTGGCAACCGTGAGTCTTGGCGGCGGGGAAATAGAAAGCTTTACAACACTCGTCTACGTCTATGGAATAAAAAACAAACAAACAAGCTAGGAGTGAGCACGATGTCACTCAGCTAGCGTCAGAAAGCCAACCTCCTCTGACGCCATCACTCCCCCTCTGCGAAGCCTATCTGCGTGCGCGGTGGCTCACCGAAACTAGGGGCCTCAATGGTGTGCGAACCATTGAAGGTATTGTTTGATTCGGGGTATATCCTTTAGTGGCGCCTGCAGTCATAGGCATGGAGGAAGCAGAAAGGACACGGAGAAAGGAGCAGTCAGTTTTCCGCTGCCGCACGTGCGGTACTTCGCTTCAAGTGTGCTGCTGCAGCACGTGACCATAAAATTGACGAGGCGTCACTCGTGCTTGCCACCATTTTTGTTGGAGTCCCCAGCGCTCTCGCCTCTAAGCCCATGCAGAACACCCGAGCGTGATCTATATTTCCCACGCACTCCTTAAGGTTCGTTAAACAGCCACAGCGCACTTTGAACTGCGCGGCGATTATTGAAGCAAAGTGAAGCACCTGCCATTTGCATCGTCAGAGAAAGTTCGGCCGTCGACCACTAATACGGGCGGTAAAACTAAGGAAAGCTTTGCGCTTTAAAACATTAGAATTACTGAGAATCATAGGAAAACCGACATCGCAGCATCGCAAGGCACAGTGCTGCGGGTCCCAGACACGCGGGTCGATATCGAACGGTTAGGTTTATTTACATTCTTAATTCACAGCGATAATTTCGTGGAATTATGTTGGGGCTTGCATGAATCTCATTACGATAGCCATTATATGGACACTCGAGGTGCGTTCACGTCGTCGCGCCGCCGCGCCGCCGCGCCATCGTGCTGTCACGGTATCGGCGGCGCACGCGTGGCCCACGCGCGGAGGCTTAGGAGGCTTCCATAAGGCCTAAATGTGCAGAGACGCAAGCGACGTGCAAAAATCGATGAAGCCAAGTGGAGACACTGTCGCCGATCCCGTCTACTCGTCTCTGCAGCGGAGCCAAGGCAGCGATATTCTGGCTTCCGCTGCACTTGTGAGTGCTGTGCGGTCTCGATTCCGGTCTCGCGTTGTCTCGTGGGTCCGTAAAAAAAAAAAAAAGGTGTCCAGGGGTGGAATCGAACCTGGGTCGTTCAGCACAACAGCTAGCTCAATGATCTAACAGTTAAGTCACCGTCGCTTTTTTATCGCATACTTCTCTCGTGCAAACAGCAAATGTTTTAGCTCTTTGAGAATACCTTTTGAGAGAAACAACTAGATTTTGAAGCGTGTGACACGTCGCATAGCATGGCTGAGACCACGTGAGAGCGAGTGAACGTGTGGCTGCACCAGATGCCATTTGGCCATAGACTTACCACTCTCTTGCCACTTACCACACACGACTTACTACGACTTACCATTTGCCACTCGTAATGCTGAGGTCACAAAGCAACCAAATTACCCGTAATGGAATATTCCGCAGCTTCTTACGAGCAGAGATCAAGCTACTTCATTGCTAAATAGAGCCTTGTCGGCTGGAGTCCGCTCACAGATCAACTGCTTTTGCTGCGTTAATGTAAGCGCTAGGCTAATTAAAAAAATTTAAAGGTGGTTGTTCCTCAAGGAAGCATTACCTCCTGCTGACTATTGATGACGTGAACTCCAACAACATCTGCATGATGGTCAGGCTTAATTCTAGAACCAGTAACACACACATACACGCCGACCAGTGTCTGTGCGGCAAAATTACTCATATTAAACTCTCGAAGAGTGTCGCGAAAGCGTTTCTTTTCATTCACTATATATGGTAATGTTTTATGTTGTCCAGCCTGAGATAGCGGCGGTCCGGCTTGAATTTCTTGACATTATTTCCGCTCAAATAACTTCATTAAAAAACCGTAATTGATAGCAGCAAGTTGCTTATAAAAGCTAGTGGCAGCAAACGCCTTGAGACCTTGTGTTAGACTGCACCACTTCCGGATCGGCCCACATTCTCCAATCCTTCCTTCGTAGCAGCTAACGCTACGTAGACAGTGTGCGACATACCACCTCCAAGACTGGGGCAGGCCGTAACGGAACAAGTTGTAACTTTTCTTCGCCAGATTAAAAAAAAAAAGTATTCTCCCTGCCGTCAGCGTCATAATACTGCCGTCGCCATTGCCTTGCAGCTGCCGTCACATCCGCGTTCCGGTCGCACGCATGACTGCTCACCTCGCATGAATGAATTCGTCCATCTGGTTAACGCTTCGTAGAACACTGAAGCATCCTGGATAGCCAACTAGCTGCTAAACGCTTATAGCATCGATCGCGACAGTACGAGGGAGCTGCATAAGTTTTCTGTGTTTTCTCGACCACCTCCCTGTCTATTCTTTGCTTT